>NC_056731.1:1531376389-1531463889 GCF_019279795.1 Protopterus annectens
GTCCGTCTCTCTCTGAAAATTATTCCCCAGCATTCCGTGCTGCCATCACTGCCATCTTACTCCGCTTCCTGTTTGCCCATTTTAGAATTTATTACCCTCTAGATTCATTTTGTGCTTTGTTGTCATCAATTCCACTCTTCCAATGGCTCAATTAATCCTCATCCAAAGATGAATTTTGGTCCACATCTGCTAGAAAAATGATTACTTTTATATGCTCAGGAGAGAAGAGATAACCCTCTGCTCACCCCCCACACACCTCTCCACCTAATAAAATCTCCCCAAAGAAATATGCACATGAGTAGTAACATTTACCCAAAGTGGAACCCTTATTATATACCCCATAGGATGAGAAGTGGAGAAAATAACATACACATAACACACTAATCTCCTGGGAATCCTCTGACAGTATTAGAAGACTCGAAAGGTAGTAAAGTCACCTCTGATGCTGAAAGATCAGAAAGACTGCAGGTTCTACATCCCACCCAGAATACTGTCATTTTTTATACTTCAAAACCCCACCCAGAATACATGAAATAATTTTTTACACTTCAAAATATGGCCGGTTACTTGGTGGTAGGTTAGGTGGATGTAATGTAAAAGAGGTCATTGCACTTACATAAGTGCAGGAGAATTTCCTCATCAAGGTAAATCTCCCTTATGTCTGTCTGTCTGATTATCGGGGAAGTCCACTGGGCCAGAATGTGCCCATTTTCAATGGAGGCCCGGGGAGAAAAGCTCCATAAGAAACGCAATTACAGGTTACAAAAAATGCCAATGCAAAGATAAAATACATATATGAATTCATACAAAACGGGTATAGTAAGAGAATAAATTGTCATTATACATGCAATGAGACAAAGGTAGCAGGTATTTACATTCAGAGCAATAAGAATCAATTGTCACGAAATAGGCATCAGTGATTACTTGATAATTGTGTTTTATACATGCTAGGAGTCGAGAGAGAAATTGAATGATCTGAAGGTGATGGATTAGGTTTGGGTTGGGTAAATAGAAAAGGAGAAGATGTAATGAAGTGTGCAGCAGGAGTTTAGTAGGCTCTATGGGGAAATTTTATATGTATTTATGTAGGGTGAAAGCAGGAACATTTACGTTTGGAAGATAGAAATGAGTAGTTGGGTCTTTAAGGATTCGTGTTCAGATATCCTCCTAAGTGAGGGAGGACGAGAGTTCCATTTTTTTTTTTTCCTACAGTGAAAGAGAGAAGGAGTTGACCTGAAGGGCGTTTGGGTTTATGAATAGAGATTAAATTTTGGTGTTCAGATCTCTGAGATCTGGTTGGGATTTAAGGTGGAAGGATGTTCGTTAGTGCTGGGCACTTATTTGGAAAGAATATTAATTTGCGAGTGGTGTTAAGTTGGAGGTAGTCTAGGTAGTTAGTGAGTTCAGCCAGTTCAATGATTGTAGGGTGAGGCAAGAGATTCAAAAGGAATATCACTTCAAGTCTCCCCTATGAGAAGACCACTGGTCTAGTTAACCAAGTCAACAAAGCACAAATAAAATAAAAATAGAAAATGTCAAAAAGGGGGAAGAAAGCATTCCAACCAAAAAGAGTAGAGGTCAAACCACAACAAAACCTAAGCCACTGTAAGAGACAATGAGCAACTTTTGTCAACTGACACGGACACAATGTTTGGCATCTATGCAGCAGGGGTTCTCCCTGGTTTCATTTTCCATAGTCAGTGTTCTCTGGATCTTTCTTGTCTTGAAGCCCCAATTAAAGGTATGAAATTTACAGGTAGTTCTACCTTTCAAACACCCTCATCCAAAAATCTCTTGCTCAATATGTTAACTAATTTAGCTTGATTGCTATCTTATACACGACTACTGTAATTTACATCAAACTACTTTTGTACCTCTTTATGGAAGTACACATTATTTCTAACTTCAAAAAATGGCAAAGAAAAGTTATGGGTAAAGAGTGAATCTCTTGGTAGATGGCAAAAGAAAAAAAACTTCACATGAAATTACAAAAATATAAGCTAAAGACTGTATAAAACTGTTCATTCTTGCCACACATTTAACAAATAAGCATCAGACTGACTGAACCTGAAAAAAATACGCATATTTTGACAGCCCCGAAAAATGAATTTTAAGATAGGAAAGCCTACGCTTACAATGTAATAAAATTTTTCTTTGGTCAACTTACTACTTGATCACATCTGTCACATGCAACATTAGAACAACTTACAAGAAATACTTTATGCAAATCAAAAATTCAAGAATATAAACATTGCGTGAACCAATTTTCCCAGACATTTGCTAGTTTGCACTCTGGCGTGATATTTGCAAACCGCATACTTCAATTTTCATATATACATTCATTCCGGACTCGCTCTTACACTTGCGCTAACTCTCTCATACAAAGTCTCTTCTGCATTCATGCACACAGACATTCTGTTTTCACACATGCACAGATCATTCTGTCATGCATTGCTCAGTCTCTCCCATACACACACACACTATCTCTTCTGCATACACTCTCTCACACGCACACTGCTTTCAGGCCTGCATTCACTAACGCACAAACACACACACACACACACACACACACACACACACACACACACACACACACACACACACACACACACTGCTTTCAGACATGCATTCACTAATGCACAAACACACACACACACTGCTTTCAGGCATGCATTCACTAACGCACACACACACCGCTTTCAGGCATGCATTCACTAACGCACAAACACACACACACACACACTGCTTTCAGGCATGCATTCACTAACGCACAAACACACACACCGCTTTCAGGCATGCATTCACTAACGCACAAACACACACACCGCTTTCAGGCATGCATTCACTAACGCACAAACACACACACCGCTTTCAGGCATGCATTCACGAATGCACAATCACACACACACACACACACACACACACACACACACACACACCAATTTCAGGCATGTATTCACTAACGCACAATCACACTCCAAAGCAGGGGATACATATAACCTGTACAGGATTGCCGTGGAATCTGCCGATTAAGTATTCATGTCTGGCAAATTAGGGGGATAAATCGGTCAGTTCTGAATTTACGAATACAATAGCAGCTGTTAGAAATTTAGACCTTCCAATCTTCAGCAAATACATGCTAATGCAAAATCTCTTAATTTCTCATTGTTTTACATCTTTAAGAGAAAAATCTAAAAACTGTCCCTATTTTAAGGCTTTCACCACATTGCAAAGAGGTTGATAGGTATAAAGGACAGTGGCTGGAGACGGACTGTAGTAACACGTAAAAAAATCTGCTCAAACAGGAGAACACAACCAAGAAACTATTACACCAGGCAGTGTAAGCGGAGACACAGATTTGTATGTAGTAGAAAATTTTTGCAATTAACTTACTGAAATGGTACACGTGAATGATAGTTGGCAAGCCGTCCGACTTCACTTTTTTTCTGGAGGAAATACTTGCTCTGATAATGTTTTCAGTCCTGAAGGAAACCGTAGTAACAGTAACAGTTCCGCAACAGCCGTTAGTTATGGTACCTGTTAAGCAGGCCAGCTTTGATAATAGCTATGTGACAGAGTGGGCGGAACATCAGAAGAGGGAACTACTGATTAGACAGTGTCGAAGGTACGTCACGAAGGTGGAAACAGTCTACCTGAAAGGATGCGATACAAAATAATGGGGGATGGGCATCCCTGCCCTACAAAAAGGAAAGAGAAATGTAAAACTGAAAAGCTTTTTAGATGATTCTGGTAACAGCAGGAGGCTAGGTTGATTTTACAAAGATAAAGGAAAACTTGCGTTTGAGTTAACGTGTTGGAGCCCGGAGTTTTCCTTTAACTTTGTACTGGAGAAGCTCACATTTCCCCCTTTTGAACCTGCTGCTTCAGCAGAGTTAAAATTCCTCTCTTGGAAAACTGCCTTACTTCTAGCCATCACTTCAGCAAGAAGAGTGAGTTACAGGCACTAATGGCTGTGAAACCTTTAATTTTCCATGCTGACTGGGCTTTCCTCAGGACTAACCCATCATTTATGCCCAAGGTGGTATCCAGTGTGACTTTAAACCAATTCATCCATTTGCCAATATTTTTCCCTAATCTTCAGAATAAATGGAAAGGATCCTGCACTCACTGGACGTGCACAAACAGCTCAGGTTCTACCTTGATGGGACTAAACCTTTCAAAATCTGACCAGCTGCTAGTCTGCTTTGCTTACAGGGGCAGCGAGGGCAAGGCCATTTCAGAGCAAGCCATTTCCAAATGGATAGCGCACTGCATCCATTTCTGTTACAAGCACTATGAAACTTAACCCCACAGGGGATCAGAACTCCACTAGGGCTACCTGAACCTGTACTGCATTTCTCAGGGGAGTCCCTACCAGGGACATCCTGGAAGCTGCAACCTGGAGTTCTGTACACACCTTCACTAAGCACTACCACCTACCTATTTTTTCTAAATCCAGAGCTGGATTTTATACAGCAGTCTTACAAGGCCTGCTAGCCAGTCCTAACACTTATTGACTGCTTCCACCCTTCTTTAGCTTTGGGAGTCAATCCAAGTGTGATAACAACAACAGTGAAACACTATGAACATAGTACAGTTGTGTACACTTAAATGTAGATGTTTGAGTGTATTCACTATTGCAGTCCTAGTTTCCCTCCCTCCAAGCCCCCTGGCTTTCTCTGTCCTTTCTACCTATCCTATTTATGGCCATATTTTATGACTGGGTTATTTACTTTTTACTGGGTGTTCACACAATTTAATAGCTTCCTATTATGGGGGCGTCTGACATTTGGGGCAAGAAACTGATGTAATGGCATCTGCTGCAGGTTTTATACCCCTGACGTCATGGAAGAGACGACTGCATCTGATGCAGAAATCTCAAGACTGTGGTATTCGGGCCAACTGAGGGCTACCTGATGACTGCAACAGTGAAACACCATCTACATTTGTAGTAAGTGTCCACAACTGTACTTTTTATTAAGGCTTACTAATTTGTTCATAACCATCTTTAGTGTGATTTTCTAACTGTGAAGATTTCTGTGAAGATGCTTTTCATTACTAGATGTCAGTAGGTCAGACTTGGGAGTATTATCTTTTGGTTTGGGGGGGGGGGCACAGAATTTAACCCTGGGGAAGCTGACGACACTTTTCTCCAACCACTGCCTAGCCACATTGATGTAAGTTTTTAACTGGAAAGTATGCCATTTGCATACATAAAAATGTTTGTTTACTTGTGTCTCAAACCCCCCATAACTAATGTCTTCAGGAGACTCATTTTGATGTGACAGAAGCTTCTTTAAGCAGCAACATTTCCTTGTATGCAGGAGAAGATGCATGTGTGACCTTTTTAATTCAGAAAGGTTGCTGGTATAGGAGCTTATGTGAGAATGGGGTCATTGGATGCATATCAAAATTACAAGTCCTCTTACCCCAAGTTGTCAACCCAGAGGAGGTATTATGCAGATGATGGGGATGATGTGGCTCTAAAGAACACCTAAGGCAGAGCATTTCGTACTGTGAGAAATGCTTCGAAGTACATTTTTGTAAGCCAATAATGCTTAACTTCTGACCTTACAGAAGAGACTGCTCTAGGTACACTTATTCACAAAGTTACAATTGCCATACTTGGTTTGGTTTACAGGTGGTCATTGAGACAGCTGTACATTCTATGGACAGCAACGCTATCTGTTTCCTATTCCTAGTTTCTGATTTATGTAGCTCATAGTAATATTTAAGTACCTATTGAATATACGGGGGGGGGGGGACTAACTTCAGCTTGTCTTGCCTCTGTGCTGTCATAAAGCTGCATTCCTTTCTCTTGGGCAGTAAAACTGCCAAGCCTTTTACAGTGAGGCCTGGTAACCACAGACTGCAGCTTTTGCAGGCTAGGAAATGTGACACTCTGGCTAACTTCAGGAAAGCTAGTAAAGACTTGAAAACTGGTCAGTTGTAGGAAGTTATGGTCTTGGTGAGGATTGCCAGATACTACTACAAAAAATAGCACAGATAGGGAAGTCCATAGTCATTTGGTCCAAAATTGCAGCTGTAAAACTGTGACCTGTTTCCATGTACTGGCATTTTGTAGAAACTTTATTGGATGAAATGAAGGTGGGAATATAGAGAAATCCCAGAGACTTCTGGGTAAGTGCATTTTTGGGGATTCCTTTGAGTGAGGAATAAAGGACAAGCTGCTGAATTTTGCATTTTGTTGGATGTGAGTGGATCATAGCAAGGTTTCCAACAGTTGTGGAATAACCTCTGTGTTCCTGGTTGTCCCCAGATGGGTGTGTGGGTGTAGTTTGGGACCATGTGAGTTTAGATTTTAAGTCCATGGAAGGTTATTTTTGAATGGAGGTAAACTATGCAAGTCCCCTCTCCTCCCATTTAACATCCGTCCCCGTCTTAGTGACTCCAGCCGAACTGTTGGGACCTGACCAGGGACTTTTATCTTTGGATAACTTTGCCGTTTTATTCTCTGCCTAAAGTAGGCCTGTATTTGCTGTTAAGTTTGTCTGGTTATAAATGAGGTACTCTGCGGAAACGGGGGAATTATGGGTAGTGTACTTAAGAGCCCTGGATTCAAGTTTCTGAAAAGTGCCAAGGTTGGATCCGATTAACCCAAAGGTTGGATCCGATTAACCCAAAGGTTTGAACCAGACGGAAACCAGACTTCACAAATGTAGCATTTTGGTAAGTACATAACTTGTGCGCTATGATTAGCATACTGCTTGCCTCTGACTTAGCCATGTTCTACCAATCTATTTAATAAAAGGCAAATATTTTTTTTTGACTTCTCTTATTGGGGCTCTAACCAAAGACTTTTGGTAGACCGTGCTGGCATCACTGCTGCTGGACAAACTGGACTCTGGGCATTTAGGTGTCGAATTTTTCTTGAAACCCTTTTTCCTTGCAGGTAGAGTGCCCAGCATGGTGATTGGCACAACTACAAATGCAGAGAAAGCCTTTACTTAAGGCCTATTACAGAGTTGGTACGTTTTCTCAGTGATGCACAGGATGGCAATGTTTCAGCACAGCTTGTAAATATTATGATTTCCGCCTTCTATTAGTATGCGCGAGCCCATGACTTGATTCCTTGTTGTGTAAAAATCAAGAATTGTGTATAGCATGGTTACGGTCTATCTGTAGGTTGTGTTCTTGCAAGGGCTTGCTGTTGGCTGCAGTAATGGGACAGGTGCTTTTGTAATTATTTTGAACTTCAGCAGAAATGTTGAATGTGTAGTTGGGTCATGGCCATGCTCTTTTTCTAACCAAACTTTAAGCTCATTTGTCATCCTTTTTTTATTTATTTTTTAAAGGCATACATTTCACCCAATTTATTCTACACTGAGCAGTAAAAGTCAGTCAACCTGTTCTTTATAGCTGCTATACACAGCACAGATTCTACTGGACAACTTTCAGGCTTAGACCGGAGATACTTTTGATCTGATTGGAAATTTTCTTGTCTCACCTGTCAATTAGGTCAAAAATATCTGTTCTAAGCCAGAAAGTTATCCAGTAGAATCTGTGCTGTGTATAGTGGCTGTAAAGAGCACAGATTGCCTGAATATTACTGCTCGAAATGTGTGCATTTTTCTTTTTTAACTTTAAAGATTTTGGTGAACAAAGGCCCTTTCCATCTGCAAGACCCATCTGTGTTCTATTTCCTGAAGTATAGAAAAGGGGATAAAAACAGCTGTCGGTACATGCAGTCTCTGCAGTGTGAAGCTGGTTGAGATGATTTTTAGAAAAGGAACTGGTGGGAATGTAATGTAGATTTTCTCCTCCATAAAGACCATTTTTTAGCGAAGTACCAACAACCTACAAGAAAATGCAGCCAATAAAACTACCGCCAAGACTGTAGCATTCTCCTGTGTGCTAGTACTTGTGTGTAATACACAGTGTATTTGCATGTGCATACAAGAGCGTACTGGAACATAAGATGATTCTGCAGTACTGGCATTAGTACTGACTGATGCACTGATTTTAAAATGGTAAAGATACAACTCTAGCTATATTCTACAAACGCACGTTTGCAGAGAGTAAGTTGACAGTAGCTTGCAGCATATACATGGTTGAGGATTCAGAAAAGTTTCTTCCTCTAATGGTTTTGTCACAGGTGAATGTGTCAAGATCACACATGGCATTGCATCTGACTTGGTGTCCCAACCCCCCAATTTAAAATTCAGTTGAGGCAATGCACACTGACCACCCACCTATGGTCTGCTAAAGGCAGAGACAAAATGTGAATGCTGTATTCTGTCTTGTGGCGTTCAAATTAACGGCAGAGTGCCATGCACCACTACTAGCTTAATTTTGTGTATTGGTATTGCAGCTATGTCCTCAGTGTTTTCACTTGTGTAATTTTGGTGGGGGGGGGGGGGGGTTGGTGCTGCATTTCTGTTCTTGTTGCTAAAATGTAGAAAACTAGAAATATTACTTTGCTGATTGTCTAACAGTGAAAGTGGTGCACAGGGGTCCCCTTTCTGACTTCTGCTTGTTTTGATTAAACAGGTTTTATTTCAGATGATTACCTACGGGAGCTGCTGACTACAATGGGAGACAGGTTTACAGATGAAGAAGTAGATGAGCTGTTCAGGGAGGCACCAATTGACAAAAAAGGCAACTTCAATTATCCTGAGTTTACACGCATCTTAAAACATGGTGCCAAGGACAAAGATGATTGAATGTAAACCCTAAAAACCAACTGTTTTTTATTGTATCCTGCTTTTACTTGGGGAGTTCTTGCCCACTAGTAAATCTTGATGCATGCTTTACGCGTCCGAGATTCTGCTTATGTTTGTATTTATAGACTTATTCCAGGATGTTCTGGTACTATTTTTTTGCGCACACAGGTGAAATTCAAGGTGAAGTGCCGTGGAGTAGTATGGTTCTAGGGATCAAAGTATGTGAAAAGGGAATGACCCAGAAAATAAAATTGCCTCTGCCAGTCTATTAGAGCTGGATTTTTATGATATAAAACTTGTTTCTGCTACAAAAGATCATTGTTTGCAACTCTTGTCTTTAAAAATAATGTTTTGGTCAGTGTTTCGTTTTTGTCATCTTGAAAATGATGTGCTGATCATTTTGTTTCAGAAATTGCTATCTGCTGTTGGTATGGTGTTTGTGTCATTAAACCACCGTAAAAAAATTTTGCCGCCATAAAAAAAAAAAAAAAAACTTCCTGCAATATTGGAGATTCTGCTTATAGGTGAAATTGTCACTGACCTTGATTCAAGTTTTTCAAGGTGGTTTTTATGCAAGTGTACTGAAGGTCTAGTTTAATGAGCAGATGTGCAGGGTCAGTTTAGATGAGCAGATGTGCAGGGTCAGAGTTTTAGATAAGTGTATTTAATGAGAAGAGTGGAATTCGGCATGTTAAAAGTTGAATTTCTTGTATGAAATATTAAAAAAAAAAAAAAATCACAATGTTTACAGTGAGGTATCTTCAGACTGGATTTATGGATGGTGTTGGAGCTGCAATTAACTCAAGATATTGTGTAAAGTCTTACCATTATCTGTTTCATGTTGCATCCACTGTCTTCCTTGAACTGAAATGCAGCCTGTTGTGTTTGGATGGGCTGCTTTCTGTAACTTCTCCATGAGTAACCTAACTCCATGGAGTGTCAAATTCTTAAACCAGTTGCATCAAAAAACGTCAGCCTCACTTGGATTAATAGCTTTATCTCATTTCTTAAGTATCAGTTGTGCCAACTTCCCCAGTTTTGAAAGTTTCTCCAAAGCACTGGACAGAGTGCCTGCATTGAACAGAGTGCCTGCATTGAAAGCTAATGTTGTCCACAGTACCTAAGCAGAGGGCTTTTTCATTTTGTGTGTGCTTGTAATTTGATCTTTATCACCTGACTGGGGTATGTTTTTACATAGGTGATATAAAGCTTGTGAGGGGGAAAACTTGCAACTGCCTGTCTAGTCCAGCTGCAGTGACCCCAGCACAGTATGCTGGAGGGTTTGGTCTCCAGTCCCAAATAAGTTACTTCTGCCATTCAGGCAGTGCCTACGCAGATGACTTCCTCAGTATTGGTGTGTTAGTGACTTCCTGACATAAGCTGGGTGATTTGTGCTTGGCCTTTCTGAAAACAGTTTTTCCTGTTATATTTTTTTTCCTCATTGCCACTGTCAGTGTAAGTTCAAATGTATGTAAAATGTTTTTAATTAGTTGAACTGTTTTAATATGCTGTTGAGTTCTGGTTGAGTAACTTTTCAGAGCTCTGCCTTCAAATGTTCTGTGCTTGATTTAGTGTTTGGGTTCCAGATCCAACTTTGGCCACTTCTAAGCTTTTGATCTGGTGCTCGGGCTCCTCCCCTATCTTGTTTGCTGCCATAAATAATTAACAGATCTTTGTTCAGGAGAAATTAACAGGGCAAAGAAAAAAATCTTAAAACCTCTAAGAAAAGATCCCCAGCCTCGAAAACTTTGTTGGCCCCAGCACTTAAAATGTTTAGCTCTTCAGAGCCAATGCTGTTTTTCAGATCCTGTATGTCTCCTAGGTTCTCTCCAGATCCTGTTTCACCCAGGCTGATCTCCAATTTTACAGGACAGACCACATTACTATTCCAGGCCACCACCTTCTGTCTCTTCTCTTAGGTCAGCTAATTCTAACAGGAGCCTCCCTGAAGCTGATGTATACAAGGATATTTGATCCAGATCAGTTGGGTGTTGTCCTGACTGTGGCTACTGTTGGAACTGGAGTAATTACTACTACCCTTACCTCTCAACTCTTGGTGCAGGAAATCTGGACAAAAGCAAACATAACTGGGGGTGTGGACACTTTTTTTGTTTTCATTTGGATGCATTTTCTGAAGGTATGACGTCCAACTCCACTGTCTGTCCTTCAGTCCTTGGAGATTGTTTAGAAAACTACAACTTTTGAGGAACAGACTAAAAATGACAGACCTGAACAGTTGAGGCTTCTAATTTTTAGTAGCTCCTTCTCTGATTTGACCTCTTGAATCACTGACCCAGGTCAGATCTGCATTGGAATGAGTTTTCTGAAGTTTGGTCAGACTTTGTCTGATCTCTGAGCTAGTCAAGCAGGATCAGACCCCAGGTCTTTGGATCTGTACCTACCTTTAGGAGCCTCTGTGCTTTTTATGGTTTGGTTCTAGTGTCAGCCTTGGAGCCCAGATGAGTGGTATCTAGGGTGTCTAGCCACCTTCAGGATTTTTGGCTGCTACACAGAGGCTTCTCTGAATCTTTGTTGAACTTGGTGTTTGAGGCTTTCGAGAGGGTGCTTCCTCTGCCTAGATATTGCCCCTTTGGACTCCAACCCCCCCCCCCTTTGGGATTTCCCTGAGTCTGCAGCCTACTCTTGTCCCATCAGTACAGCTAGATGTCCTTCAAGAATGCAACTGCAGTCCTTACATATGGGTTGTCCTGCCTCAGGCAGCCCTCGGTCGGCCGGATTCCAAAGTCTGGGTCCGGCGTCGGCTGATGTCGCCTCCTCCCTGACGTCAGAGCAGCTGGGGTATAAAAGCATCAGCCGATGCCATCTTCCTCTGTCTTTCTTGCTGCGTGGTGCCCGAAGCAGAAGCAGTTCGCAAGTGCCGGTCGGTCAGCTCCTGTGTTTTACTTATCCAAAGTCATCAAAAAGCTAAGTGCCCCATTGGGGAACCTTTTCTTGCCTCAGCCGATGTCAGACAAAATTGAAAAAGTTAATTGTTTGTCGTGTGGTAAACAAATACCTCATAAGGACTTCCATTCTTACTGCCTTCCCTGCCTTGGCCCAGACCACGACGTCTCGGCCTGTGCTTGCTTCAATAAGCGCACTCTCAGGCGCCGGGCAGAGTTTGCCAAAGACTTTTTTGGCGATAAATACGGTTATATCATGCCATCGGAACAACCGACACCACATATTTCCAAAAAACGGAAAGACCGGGACCGACATCCTCGGCCCGCGACTTCCACCGACACCACACCAAAAACTACCGCGAGTTCATCTGTCTCTTCTGAGGCGGTTGTTCTGCTTCGGACCGACGACACCGCTTTACCGATCACTCCGGCCCCGGAGCCTGCGCCGGTGCCGGTTGTGGACCTTCCTCCAGAATCTAAAGCCCAAGATTTACCTGAGACCATACTGGTGGACAAGGTGACTCCAGCACGTGGGGCAGCTAGGCCTCCTATGTCTAGGTCTATCAAGGCCTATACACGTGCTAAGGCTGCCAGCCATGCTGAGTCTCACCCTCCTAAAGTTTTGCCTCGGCCCACTACTGATGAGCAAATCATGACCTTAGCTGCAGATTTGATTTCCTTAATCCGGGGCTCCCAGGCCCATCCTGAGAGGGGTTCTCTGCCTCCTTCTGACAAAAGGCCCAGGGTTGAGCACCCAGACACCCTTTCTTCTGATGAAGCTACTGCTGACTCTAATCACTCAGACACCCAGGAAGAATCCTTCCAGGCCTATGAGGATTCTGATGCGGAGGATTCAATTCCTTCTGCTTCTCCTCCTGAGGATATTTCTTTTGGGGAAATTCTCCATTCCATGAGAGAGCATTTTCAGTGGCAAGGCCAGGAATTCTCTGACTCCAGGAAGCGGCTTCGTACCTTCCTTAAGCTTCCCCAACACAGGCCTTTAGCTATCCCCCCCTGTGTTAGATGTACTGGATGATGTTTATGCAGATTTGAGTACTTCACCTGACTCTCTCCCCCCTGCTCCTGTCAAGCCAGACAGATACTACAGGGTTCCTGAATCTTACAAGCCTTTCTTTAAGGCCCATACTGTGGATCTAGAAACAATTTCTCAGGGGCCCAAAGGGGTGGCCACATCCACGGCCAAAAATCCTTTGCCCTCAGAAGGGAAGCTAGGTCACTGGAGAGGTGGGGCAAAAATGTTTATACCTCAACCACTCTTGCCATGAGAGCCCTTAATTGCCTTTTTCATATGTTTCAGTATCAGGATTTCTTGATGGATGATTTGCAGAAAAAGTTAGCCTCTCCTGAGCCTTTAGACAGAAAGGCCTTGCAGGATTTGGTCCATAACACTCAGCAGGTTAGCAATCATTTTCTTCAGTGTGGTTATGATGCATTGGAAGCTTCATGTAGGGCAGCTATGACAGGGGCAGTCATACGTAGACATGCATGGTTGAAAGAACAGGCATTGCCAGATCATGTTAAAGTAAAGCTTCTAGATGCACCTCTGGAAAAACACAAGCTATTTGGTGCTAATGCTCAAGATGTGTTGAAATCAATTGAGGAAAAGGCAAAATCAGTGCAAACAGTCAAGGATTTCCTCCAGGTTCAGCCACCACGGTTCAGCAGGAATTGGCCTTCTAAGAATTGGTCCTTTCCGGACACTGACAAATTTCAAAGGGGAAAGAACAGGCGTGCCCGAGGAAGAGGGCAATACAGAGGCTCCTACAGAGGCCGCCAATGGCAACCAACTAATCACAGAGGTGGCGCAGGGACATCCCCTGCTCCACAGGGACAATCACAATGACTTGACTTTGGCACCGCCTACCAAGGCTCAAAGAGAAGCACCTTTAGGCGGAAATTATCCTTATTTTCAAAAAACTGGCACGTTTTAACAAAGGACAAATGGATTCTGGACATAATAGACCAAGGCTACAGGTTCCACTTCCATACTTTACCAACAAAGCAAGGCATGCCAAACCTGCCACAAAATCAAAGGGCAGAGGCTTTCGAACAAGTCACAAAGCTGATAAAAATAAAAGCAATAGAAAAGGTTCCTCCTCAGGAACAAGGCCAGGGATTTTATTCAAGACTGTTCCTTGTTCCAAGAAAAGAAAATCAATGGAGGCCTATACTGGACTTGTCTGCTCTAAACACCTTTCTCATTGTACCAAAATTCAAAATGCTGACACTGCAGCAACTCCTTCCCATGCTGGGCAAGGGGTCTTGGCTGGTTACTCTGGACCTCAAGGAGGCATACCTGCATGTCCCAATCAGACAAAGTTGCAGAAGATACCTCGGATTTCTTGCAGGGTCAGAGCATTATCAATTCTCAGCATTGCCTTTTGGCTTATCTACTGCACCCAGAGTATTCACAAAATGCCTGGCATCAGTAATTGCACACTGCAGACTCCAGGGGATACAAATATACCCTTACCTGGACGACTGCCTTATACAAGCGGACAGCAAGCAAGCCTTGACAGTAACTTGAATTATGTCATTTACTTACTACAGGCTTTGGGATACACAGTCAACTTACAAAAGTCAAGACTACTGCCATCCCAACAAATAATTTTTCTAGGAGCCAAACTAGGCACAATCGCAAATGGCTTACCTCGCAGACGAGAAGCAAGAACAATTACCACAGTACTTCAAAAGCCTAGCAAGGCTCACCCAGATGACTGCAAGGAAAATCCTGCAGGCCCTGGGTTTTATGGCATCTTGCATTCTACTGATTCTACTGGCAAGACTTCACATGAGAAAACTACAATGGTACCTAAAAAGTTTATGGTCTCAACACGGCCACAACTTGGAAGCAATTATCCCACTCATCCCATGTGTACAAAGGGAATTTCTGTGGTGGGCTCAAGCAAGCCAGTCAAAGGTATGCCTTTCAACAAACCTCCAACAAGCCAAACCATTACAACAGACGCCTCAGACCATGGATGGGGGGGGGGGGCGCACATGGAAGGTAGATGCATTCAGGGGCAATGGGCCCCCCAGGAAATACATCTACACATCAATCAAAAAGAGATGTTAGCAGTAATTCATGCAATCGAGGCCTTCGGAATATATCTTCAACAAGGTAATCTACTAATAAAGACAGACACCACTGTTATGTGGTACATAAACAAGCACGGAGGTAATCATTCTTACCCCCTTTGCAGACTAACAATGGCTCTTTGGGAAAAATCCCTGAAACTGGACATACAGCTGCAATCCCAGTTTGTTCCGGGCAGGGACAATGTTCTGGCGGACAGTCTAAGCAGAAACCTCATGGACCCGCACGAATGGATGCTACATCCAGACATTTTTGCTCAAATAACTCATGCATGGGGGAGGCCGGACATTAGACCTCTTTGCCTCCCACCTCAATCATCATCTGAAAAAGTTCTGCTCGAGGACACACCATCCACAAGCCTGGAGAATAGATGCTCTCTCATTCAGCTGGAACTTGCTAACAATCTATGCATTCCCACCTCTACCATGACCAAGGTGTTACTGAAAATCAAAGCAGAGCAACCAAAAGGCATCTTAATAGCTCCAGATTGGCCAAGACAACACTGGTATCCATTACTAAGGAGCATAACTTGCACCAAACCGTGCCCCCTGCCCCAATGGCCTCTACTCTTGACTCAGCACAATTACAGGATGGTTCATCCCAACCTGCAAACTTTACAGCTGACAGCCTGGAGGGTCCCATGATTTCTACCCATATCTCTCTTTCCAAGGAAGTTCAACAGATATTATTGGAAGCACGCAGACCTTCCACCAGAAAGGCTTACTCAGCCAAATGGAAGAGATTCAACATCTGGAATACCAACAAGGGACAGGATGCATCAGTAATGAGCATACCACACATACTGGAATACTTGGCAGAAATGCTGCATAATGGACTTTCATATTCTTCCATAAAAATACATGCTTCAGCAATTTCAGCAACATACAACACTGATCCACCTGTGTTTTCACATCCTTTGCTGAGACAATTTCTAAGAGGGATAAAGAATGTCAAACCTCCCAGAAAGCCACCAGTGCCTGCATGGGACCTCAACTTCGTGTTGGAAAAGCTAACTCTTCCTCCTTTTGAACCAGCAGCATCTGCAGAACTGCAATTTCTTTCATTGAAAACAGTTTTCCTGTTGGCAATTACCTCAGCAAGAAGAGTCTCGGAGATACAGGCCCTCATGGCAGTGCCTCCATTTCTCATTTTTCACCAGGACAGGGTTTCTTTAAGAAACAGCCCTTCTTTTATGCCAAAAGTGATTTCCAGGGTGTCTCTGAACCAAGCAATTCACTTGCCCACTTTCTTCCCCAATCCTCAAAATAAGGGGGAAAAGCTGCTACATACTTTGGACATTCACAGACAACTACGCTACTACTTGGACAGAACAAAGGCCAACAGAAAGTCTGACCAACTATTTGTAGCATACGCTCCTGCAGTGCAAGGAAAGGCAATTTCCAAGCAAACTTATTTCAAAATGGATTGGACATTGCATCAGATTCTGTTATTCTTTCCATGGAAAGGGTGTGCCAGCCAATATCAGGCCACACTCCACCAGAGCTACAGCCACCTCCACAGCCTTCCTAAGGGGGGTGGCTAGAAAGGACATTCTAGAAGCTGCTACATGGAGCTCCGTGCATACATTTTCCAAGCACTACAACCTGCCTTTATATTCCAGATCCAGAGCAGGCTTTGCTTCGGCAGTCCTGCAGGGCATTTTAGCTACACCATCCAGCCTACCACCCCCAGCTTGGCTATGGTATTCAACCCATATGCAAGGACTGCAGTTGCATTCTTGAAGGACATAGTACAGTTTTGTACCTACCATAAATGTAGATATCCGATAGATATACGCAACTGCAGTCAGGTTTTCCCTCCCTCCTACCCCTCTGTGTATTGGGTCCTTTTCCCTCCTTTTATAATTAGCTGGGGATATATGTTATGGTGTTATCTGTTTATTACTATTGTGTATGTCTGGAATTTTTTATCCAGTTTCTAAATTTAGCCTTCAATGGAGGGCACCTGGCATCTGGGGCAAGAAACACTGAGGAAGATGGCATCGGCTGATGCTTTTATACCCCAGCCGCTCTGAAGTCGGGGAGGAGGCGACATCAGCCGACGCCAGACCCAGACTTTGGAATCCGGCCGACCGAGGGCTGCCTGAGGCAGGACAACCCATATGCAAGGACTGCAGTTGCATATCTATCGGACATCTACATTTATGTATTTTTTCAGAAGTCTTGTGTCAAGACAATCCTAGGAAAGACTGTCCTCCCTAGTCCTGTACTGAACAACCCACAAGAGGCACACCGGTAATCTTAAGTGCAAAAGGAAGCACTTGGATTCCCTTGAGGAATCCCCTACCACTGACTGTGAGATAGCGGAGGGAGAGGGTTCTCACAGATTCTCCTGTCACTCACCCCCCCCCCCCCGGGCTTCTCGTTTTGGAGAGACTCATTTGGAGAGAGAGAGAGAGAGACTCCTCTTCTGTTCCAAAGTGCCTTCTTGGGAAGAGTCCTGTCTTCCTTGAGGCTTTTGGTTCTGGCCTGTCTACTTTGGATAGTTCTCTGACTGATGGATCTGAACTCTACTTGGGCATGGAAGGAGCAGAACACAGCTCAGTGCATAACAAAACCTGACATGCCTTGTTGCTCCCAAAGCTAGTTCCCCACTGGAGCATGGGGGGCCTGCTGTAGATTCTATGGTAGTGGTTGCACCCACCAAGAAGGAACTTGCAGAATAGTTCCTCTGTTCATCCACTGTCTGTGCAGTGATAGTTTTAATGCCTCTGCTGTAGTGTGGGGAGAGGACTCTAAATTCCTCTTGAACAACAAAAGAAAAAAAATGAACAAAGACCTGCAATTTAGTTTTCTGGCTGTAGCTGAATAAGTATAGTGTAAATTAAAGGTCTCAGCCAGGCATAAATGAGGGTGATTAGAGACTGAAAAGCAGTCCTTTTACAAGAAGGTAAAGTGACCCTCCCAAGTCACATTATAGGTCAATGGCATGGGATTTCAAAATTACTTCCTTATGTCGGGCATGAGCCATACTATGTATTATGGGAAAGAGGCACGAGGTAGTACAAGATTATGTTAATGGATCTAGCCCCTTTGGTAGCCATGTTGTGAAAACAGGCTAAAATTATATTTATAGAGTAATTTTGAGCTGTTAAAATAGGTCAGGAAACTGTGAAAAAAAAATTTTAAGTTCTAGGGTGGAGTTTTCCTTTTAAGAGATGTGCCTCTTGTAGGCATAAGATCCCCTATTCTGATGCCCATAGGAGGTGTATATATTGCTTGAGTCCAGGACACTTTGAGATGCCATATGACCTTTTTGGCCTTCAACCCCAGGGCCCTCGCAGACCAGTGAAAAACTTCTCCTACAAGGTCTTCTCCTGACTTCTGGATCCCAGACCCCTGTAGCTAAGAAGCATGCCCTTCTGTTTCATAGGGGAGCACATCTTCTGCTTTCAAGAAGTGGAGACTCCTCTGAGCCATCTTCCTTGGATCCTTTGGGTTCTCCTTTTCTCTCTGGAGCAGATGGAGCCTCCTTTGACTACGTCCTCTTTGCCAGATCCTCAGACCTCTGGTATGAGCACCCTAACCTAGCTGGTGGAACTTAATTCAGATCCACAGGTGCTCCTGTACTAACCAGACTTCTAGGCAGGTTTACCAGGATCTGAGGTCTCCGAACCGTACTTCAGGATGGAGTAAATCCCACTCCATATCAGGACTGTGTCCCACTGTCACAGGCTTGGATGTTCATCGTGCATACAGCTGCAGTCATAACAGATGGGTTATCCTGCCGTCAGGCAGGTCCTCGGTCGGCCGAATTCCAAAGTCTAGGTCTGGCGTCGGTTGTTGTCGCTTCTTCCCTGATGTCAGTGCGGCAGGGGTATAAGAGAGCCAGCCGACGCCATCTTCTTCGGTCTTTCTTGCCGCGCGGTGCCCGAAGCAGAAGCAGTTCGCAAGTGCCGGTCAGCCAGCTCCTGATATTTACGAAAATATATTTCATACGAAGTCTTCTTGAAAGCTAAGTACCCCGTTGGGGAAACTTTTCTTGCTTCAGACCGATGTCAGACAAAGTTAATAATTGCATTTCATGTGGGAAGCAAATACCGCATAAGGATTTCCACTCTTTCTGTATTCCTTGCTTAGGCCCAGACCACGACGTCTCAGCCTGCTGTTTTTGTGCTAGATTCAACAAATGCACTATTAAGCGTCTGGCGGAGTTTGCCCATCACTATTTTGGTAAAAAATTTAATTATATTATGTCGTCTGATACTCCGACTCCAGTTTTGAGTAAAAGACGCAAAGATAAGGACAGACATGAGGTCCGCGACTTCTACTGACACCACGCTAAGGCAGACTACCGGTTCTCAGCGAGGCGCCTACGCAGCCCCTGAGTACCGATGACACTTCACTACCGGTGTCTTCTGTGCCCGAGGTCGCAGGCTCCTCGGCCCCCATTCCAACTACAGATACCGACGCCACTCTTGGCGGGGAAACTCAGTTTAGACAGGCCTGCCATTTCTCAAGGTGTCTTCAGGCCTTCCTCCCTCTCTATTAAGGCTTTCATAAAATCTAAAGCAACCATGAAAACTAAAAAAACAAGGACCACAGACCCCCTCTCTAGGCCCCATGCCTAAAAAACAGATGCTCAAAATGGCTGAGTATTTGATTAGTCTTATCAGGGGGTTCTCAACCCCCCTTGGACAAAAGGCCCAGATTAGAGGAAGACTACCCTTCCTCAGATCAAGCCTCTATTACCTCTGAACATTCTGAGGACCAGGAATATACATATTCTCCTTTTGAAGACTCTGATGCAGAGGAAGTCTATTCCCTCGGCCCCCCCCCCCCTGAGGACTACTCTTTTGGGGAAACCCTACATACTTTGAGGGAGCACTTTCTGGGAAGGCCAAGATTACTCAGATTCCAATAAAAGGCTCAGGGATTTTCTCTTGCTCCCCCAGCATAGGTCTCTGGCTATCCCTCCTGTCTTGGATATATTGGATGATGTGTACACAGAAGCCAGCCTCAACCCAGATTCTTTACCTCCAGCTCCTGTTAAACCAGACCGGTATTACCGGGTTCCTGATTCACACCAGTTCCTATACAAAAGCCATACTGCTGACCCAGAAACTATTTCACAGGGTCCCAAGGGAATTAAGACCTCTACTGCTAAAAACCCATTACCTTCAGAGAGAGATTCCAGAGCTTTAGAAAGGTGGGGGGAAAAGGTGTATACCTCGGCCACTTTAACTATGAGGGCATTAAACTGTATCAACAGTTTTTATTATCTGAGTTGAAAAGCAAAATGACACAACCTGAGCAACCAGATTTAAAAGAGTTGCAGGATTTGTTGCATAGTGCAGAGCAAGTGGGTAAACATACCTTGCAGTGTGGTTTTGATGCTTTAGAGGCCTCATGTAGAGCTGCTGTTACAGGGTCTGTCATATGTAGACATGCTTGGCTCAAAGAACAAGCCTTACCAGATCATGTCAAAGCTAAATTACTAGATGCATCTCTTCAAAAAGATGTATTGTTTGGTGTTAAACTGAGGAGGTACTAAAGAAAATGGAGGAAAAGGCGAGATCAATGCAAACAGTGAAAGATTTCCCGCAGGTACAACCTCCACATTTCAGCAGAAACTGGCCTTCAAAAAATTGGTCCTTTCCAGCCACGGACAGACCTCAGAGGCAGATGCAGGTGCCCAAGGGGTAGAGGGCAATCTCAAGGATCATTCAGAGCCAGGCAATGGCAAGCACCAACCCCAAGAGGTGGAGAAGATAGATCACAGTCGTTCAGAAAGCAGACACAATGACTTTCCCCTTTACCTGCCAAGCAAAGCTTTAATGGCAGCACCTTTAGGCGGAAAACTGGCATTCTCAAAAAATTGGCGTCTGTCACAAAAGACAAATGGATCCTGGACATTATAGACAGAGGCTACAGATTCCACTTTTACACCCTTCCAGAAATGAGAGTCATGCCAAACCTGCCACAAAATCAAAGGGCAGAGGCACAAAAACAAATTACAGCTCTCATGGACATGAAAGCTATTCAAGAGGTGCCTGCAAAAGAACAAGGTCAAGGGTTTTATTCCAGACTATTCCTGGTACCAAGGAAAGACAAACATTGGAGACCTATTTTAGATCTATCCATCCTAAACACATATTTACAGGTACCAAAATTCAAGATGCTCACATTACAGCAGCTTCTTCCCATGCTGGGCAAGGAGTCTTGGCTGGTAACATTGGACCTCAGAGGCATACCTGCATGTCCCTATCAGACAAGATTGCAGAAGATACCTCAGATTTCCTGCAGGTTCAACCCATTATCAATTCTCTGCATTGCCCTTTGGCTTATCTACTGCGCCCAGAGTGTTTACGAAATGCCTGGCATCAGTAATTGCCTTCTGCAGACTTCAAGGAATACAAATATACCCATATCTGGACGACTGCCTGATCCAAGAGGACAGCAAGGGCATACGTCTGAAACACCTGGCGTTTGTAATAGACTGAACTTTCTGGGATACACAGTCAAAAACAAATCAAAACTAATACCCTCTCAAACAATTTTCCTGGGTGCCAGCTTGAATACAAACACCCAGATGGCCTACTTCACGCCAAACAAGGGCAACTATCTCAATACTTCAGCAAAATGGCAACCTTCACCAGACTGACTGCAAGGAAGTCCTGCAGGCTCTGGGATTCATGGCATCTTGCATCCTGCTGATCCCATGTGCAAAGCTGCATATGAAGAAACTTCAATGGTACCTAAAAAACTTAAGGTCTCAACACAGCCACAGTTTGGAAACAATTATACCACTCATTCCCTGTCTTCAAAAGGAATTTCTGTGGTGGGCTCAAGCATGCCAAAGAAACAAAGGTCTCCCTTTCTGCATGCCTCAAGCAAATCAAATCATCACAACAGACTCCTCTGACTACGCCTGGGGGGCACACATGAAAGATCCATTCAGGGAAAATGGTCCCAAAAAGAGAAGCACCTACACATCAACCAAAAGGAAATGCTAGCAGTGCAAAATGCTATTATGGCCTTCAAAGACCTACTGCATCCAGGCCAGCTATTGATAAGGACAAAACACCACAGTGATGTGGTACATAAACAGGGGGGAACTCATTCATACCCCCTGTGCAGACTAGCCATGACCCTTTGGAACACAGCTCTGGAATTGCAAATCCAACTTCAGGCACAATTCCTGCCAGGAAAGGAAAACGCACTGGCAGACAGCCTAAGCAGAAATGACAGATCCACACGAATGGAAGTTGCATCCTCAAGTTTTCGCAAAGATAACTCTGGCATGGGGACAGCCAGACATAGATATCTTTGCTACCCACAAATTACCAACTGAAAACATTTTGCTCAACGACCTATCATCCACAGGCCTGGAAAGTGGATGCACTTTCATTGGACAGCATTGACAGTCTATGCCTTTCCGCCTCTCCCTCTGCTGCCCAAAGTTCTATTAAAAGCCAGGGCAGAGAGGCCAAAAATGATTCTCATTGCTCCAGACTGGCCAAGACAACACTGGTATCCACTCCTGAAGAGCCTGACACATTCCCCACCATGGATCCTACCTCTAGTGCCTCTTCTGTTGTCCCAGCACAACTTCAAAACTCTTCACAGCCAGCTCAAAACCCTTAATCTAGCCGCATGGAGAATCCCTTGATTTCCCAACAGACCCTTCTCTCCAAGGAGGTGCAGGATGTCATCTTGGAGGCCAGAAGACCTTCTACTAGAAAAGCCTACTCCTCCAAATGGAAGCGGTTTTGTGCCTGGAATCAGAAAAAGGGCCAGAATCCTTGGGTAATAAGTATACCTCAAATATTACAGTACCTAGCTGAGATGTTAACAGTGGACTTTCCTTCTCCTCCATCAAAATCCATGCTTCAGCCATTTCTGCACAATACAACACAGATCCTCCTTTATTCTCTCATCCTCTCTTAAGACAGTTCCTCAGAGGGGCTAAGAATATAAAACTCCCAAGGAAACCACCAGTCCCTTTTTGGGACCTCAACTTCATATTGGAAAAACTGACCCTTCCTCCATTTGAGCCAGCTGCTTCAACAGAACTACAATATTTGTCATGGAAAACAGCCTTCCTTCTGGCTATCACATCAGCACGCAGGGTTTCGGAACTACAGGCCCTCATGGCTGTGCAACCTTTCATCATTTTCCATCAGGACAGAGTTTCCTTACGAACCAACCCTACCTTTATGCCAAAGGTAGTATCCAGTGTAGCCTTGAATCAGACTATCCACTTACCTACCTTTTACCCTAACCCACAAAACAAAGGGGAAAGACTACTGCATTCCTTGGATATTCACAGACAACTACGTTATTTGGACAGGACAAAGCCATTCAGGAAATCCGAGCAACTCTGTGTCCTATGCTACAGGTGCTCAAGGAAAGGCCATCTCCAAACAGACCATCTCAAAATGGATAGCCCACTGCATACACTTTTGTTACTCATTTCATGGAAAAGCTGTGCCTTCAAGCATCAGGTCCCACTCCACAAGGGCAATGGCTACCTCTGCAGCTTTCCTCAGGGGGGTTCCTACCAAGGACATTTTGGAAGCAGCCACTTGAAGTTCCGTGCACACTTTCTCCAAACACTATCACCTTCCACTACTCAAAATCTAGAGCGGGATTTGCCACAGCTGTCTTGCAGGGCATCCTTGCTCCTCCTAGTTCCACTTAGTGCCTGCCACCCCTACTTAGCTTTGGGATTCTACCCATCTGTTATGACTGCAGCTGTATGCACGATGAACATAGTACAGTTTTGTACCTACCATAAATGTAGATGTTCGAGTGGTCATACAGCTGCATTCCAGGTTTCCCTCCCTCCATCCCCTCTTAGGACAGGCCTTATGGCAAACACCTTCTCATCCAACCTATTTGGGGTATTCTTTTATGGTGTATTTGCTTGCAAACTACTGTTTTTTGATTATTCTATATTGCATGATTACATAAGTTTATGTTTTGCCTTCCTTCTGGGGGCACCTGACATCTGGGGCAAGAATAACTGAAGATGGCGTCGGCTGGCTCTTTTATACCCCTGCCGCACTGACGTCAGGGAAGAAGTGACGACAACTGATGCCGGACCTAGACTTTTGAATTCGGACGACCGAGGACCCGCCTGACAGCAGGATAACCCATCTGTTACGACTGCAGCTGTATGAGCACTAACATCTACATTTATGGTTGGTACAAAACTGTACGTTACACGCACTAATCTGTCCTCCAGATCCTCTCTGCTGTCCCACTCTGATGTGGATCTGATAAGTTTCCCAAAGTCGAGATCCAACTGGGTTTCTTGCCTTCTCGGACCCATGCTAGATCCATGAGAGCTCTGTCCCCAGTACTACAGTCTCCTCTGATCTGTTCTTCAGACATTCTTCATGTTTCACTGTTGCACTCATCACATTTGGGTTATCCCTGCCAGGGTAGCCCTCGGCCAGCCTGAATACCGGAGACTTAGTATTTCTGCGTCTGTTGCGGTCACTTCAGGACTAACGGGTAGTCAGTGTAAAATAAGGCAGCCGACGTCATTACATCAGTCTTTCTTGCCATGGAGCCTGAAGCAGTTTGCACGAGTGCTGGTCTGCCACTACCTGTTTCGTCTACCGATTTTTGAAGTCTTTTGAAGCTGAAGTCTAATAAAGCGAAGTACCCCATTGGGGATCTTTTTTTTTTTTTTTTTTTTTTTTTCCTTGCACTAACCGATGTCAAAAACAGTTGTCTCTCCTATGGAAAGCAAATACCACACAGACTTTCTTTCTTACTGCGTCACTTGTTTAGGCCCAGACCATAACGTCCACCACTGTCTCTTCTGTGTTTTGTTCAAACGCCAAAACTATCCATTGTCGGGCCCTTATTGTAGCTAGATATTTTCGCTTGGTCATCTGACAGCAGATCTTCCAAAAAATGTAAAAGATAAAGACAGACCGCACAGGTCCAACCTACTGACACTTCCATTAAGCTAGTTGTCCGTTCTCCAGTCCTCTGGTGCTTTTTCAGACCCTGATGCCCACTTCTGTGGATTCACAGGCCCCTAATGAGACCCTTTCAGTGTCTGGTATGCCACAAAACTCTGACTAAAGTTCCTGTGGTCATCTCTACCTTGGATGGGTCCAGAGCTGCTAGCAGGCATCGGCTTCCAAGGAAGACCTTCACACTACAGATTTTCGACAAACCATCTTTTGTGACTACTGTTCTTTCAAAAACTACAGCGTTTATTAGGCCCAGGGTACAAACCACACCCAAGAAACACGACTACCCAATCTCTGGCACCTGCTTCCTCGCCTCCATCTCAAATACTTTAATATGGTGAAAGACCTTGTGCTGATTCAGGGGAAGCCAAGCTACCCCCTCCAAAAGGAAAAGAAGTCTGTCCCCTGTAGTTTTGTATGAACAAGCATCAGATGACTGATTCATCTGAAATATGAAGACATGCAACCTCTCTCCTTGTGAGGATTCTGATGCAGAGGATTCTCTCCCTTCTGCGCCTCCCCCAGAGGATTTTTCCTTTGGGGAAACCCCTTCCTACCTTAAGGGAGCATTTCCGATGGGACCGTCAGGGCTACCCTCTGTCTAAAAGACACTGGGAATTCTTAGATATTCCACAGCGCAGACACTTGGCCACCCCCCCCCCCCAGTCCTGGGTGTTGTGGAGGATGTTTTCCTGGAATCCAGTTTTGACTCAACACCCTCCCTCCTGCACCCAGAAAACCAGACTGGTACTACAGAGTCCCTGACTCTCAAATTTCTTTTTATAAATCCTACTGCTGACCCCGAGGTTATTTCTCAAGGGCCTAAAGGGATTAAAGCAAATTCTGCTAAGAATCCCACCCCCCCTCAGATAGGTGTTCCAGATGAGGTTAAAAAAAAAAAATATATACACCTCTGCTACTCTTACTCTGAGGGCACTAAATTGTCAGTGTCATATGCTAAAATTTCAGCAACCTACCCTGGAACTCATTAAACAAGTCCTCCTTTCTTGCTTGTGCAGAATCTAAGAGTTACAAGAGTGCATGCATTCTGCAAGTAAAGTAACTAAACACACCTTGCACTGTTTTGACGCCCTAGAAACTTCTTGCAGGGCAGCAGTCACCGGATCTGGCATTAGAAGGCATGCATTGCTTAAGGAACAGCCCTTTCCCCAGACCACGTCAAATCTAAATTGGTGGATGCCCCCTGCACAAAGAATACTTATTTGGTGCTAGTTCAGAAGAGGTCTTAAAGATGGAAGAAAAAGCAAACTCTATGCAGACAGGATTTCTTACTGGCTTTCCTGCTCCCAATAAGCCAGTCCAGCCCAGACCCTGGAGAACCAAACCCCCCAGACAGCCACAGGGAATGCAGAGATCTAAGCAGTGGATACCTCCACTTCAAAACCAGGGAGTTCTAAGTACCCCCTTGTGGTAAAAACTCACAATGACCCCCCCCTCCATCTGCCCACCTTCTCTTACCCTAGGAGGAAAACTCCTTTTCACACAAGCACCTGGGCCACCATTACCAGTGACCGCAGGGTTCTCAACACAGTGTCCCAGGGATACACGTTTTCTTTCCACACCCTTCCTACCCCAAAAGGGTTCCCAGATCTACCTCCAAACCAGTGGGCAGAGGTGCAAACAAGACCTTTCCCTAGAGTACATTCCTGCAGAATAGAGTGGCCAAGGTTTCTACTCCAGACTTTTTCTGGTACCCAGAAAAGAGGGCACCTGGAGCCCCATCCTCTATCTATCCATTCTAAACACCTTCCTGGTGATCTCAAAATGCTCACCCTCCAGCAGCTGCTGCCCATGCTCTCCAAGGATGCTTGGCTAGCCACCCTAGATCTAAACGAGGTCTGCTTACCTCCATATTCCTATCAGGGAATCGTGCAGGACATATCTCCGTTTTTAGACCAGGATCTTAGCACTTCCCTTTGGCTTATCTACTGCTCCCAGAGTTTTCACAAAATGGCTCTGGCCATTGCCTTTTGTAGACAAAGGAATATCCAGATTACCCATACTTAGATGGTTGTCTAATTCAGGCAGACAGCCAGGAAAAGCTGCTCAAGCACCTGGCCTTTTGCAAGTCCCTATTAACCTCCCTAGGGTACACAATCGAAAAGAAATCCAAACAGATGCCCACCCAAAGGATTATATTCCTGGAAGCAAGCCTGGACACAGCATCCCAGATGACATTCCTTATACCAGAAAAGCAAAATTTCCTGACAGACTACTACTCTCAACTGGCCACCTGACCCCAGCTATCTGCAAGGTAGATCCTGCAAGCTCTGGGATTCATAGAATCTTGCATAATACTCATTCCATATGCCAGACTGCATATGAGGAAATTTCAGTGGTACCTAAGAATCCTTAGGTGTCAACACTCTCTAGAGCTGGAGACTCTTGTACCTATAATTCCTTGTCTCAGAAAATATTTTCTTTGGGTAACAGCATGCTCCCGCGACAAGGGACTACCTTTCTTGCCACCCCTCCTGCTGCCCAGACCCTCACCACAGATGCATCAGTCTATGCCTGGAGTGCACACCTGAATGGCAGGTGTATAGAGGGCCAGTGGAGCCCACAGCAAATCCTTCTACACATCAACCAAAAAGATTATGGCGGTCCAGCATGCCTTGATAGCTTTCAGGCCCCTTCTCTCCCCAGGGGCTCTACTGATCAAAACCACACCACCACTGTAATGTGGTCTGTCAACAAGCAGGGAGGGACCCACTCCTAGCCTCTATGCACGCTGGCCATGGCCCTTTGGTACATAGCCATAGCCTCTACCATGCAACTCATCCTGTTAGCACAATTTGTACCAGGTTCTCAACTCTCTGGCAGACCAATTAAGCAGAAATCTAATGGACCCACACAAGTGGCAGCTCAACAGAAGAACCTTCACCCCAATAACTCAGACATGGGGTACCCCGAAGGTTGACCTCTTTGCCTCAAACACCAGCCGTCAGCTCAGCAAATTCTGCACCAGGGAGCATAACTGCATGGCTTGGAAAGTGGATGCCTTGTTCTTCCCATGGGGTCAATGCCTTTCCTCCACTACCTCTTATCCCCAGTGTACTGCTCAAAATAAAGGAGGAAAAACCAAGGACAATTCTTATAGCTCCAGACTGGCCTCGCCAGCACTGGTACCCCTTGCTGCAAAGCCTGTCCCCAATGCCACTGGCATCTTCCTCAGATTCCAAACCTCCTGACCCAGAGGGAAGAGGAATTTGTGCATTCCCAATTGTAGACGCTCAATTTGGTAGCTTGGTTTATTCCCTAACCCACGATCAGTCTGCTGACCTCTGTAAACAATTTCTAGATGTTATACGTGAGGCCAGACGCCCTAGCACTCGAAAGTCTTATGCTGACAAATGGAAAATGTTCTGTGCCTGGATTCAGGCTAAGGGAGCCAGTACGGCACAGCCCTCCCTCTCATCCTGGATTAGTTAGCTGACCTACTACACAGTGGCCGCTTTTTTTTTCCTCCTCTATTAAAATTTATGCCTCTATCTCTGCTCATTTTCCCACTGAGCAGCCTCTTTTCTCACACACCTTGATCAAACAGTTCCTAAGAGGGGCTAGTAACTTGAGACCACCCAGAAGAGCACCAACCCCAGCTTGGGACCTTAACTTTGTGTTGCAAAAGCTCACCCTGTCCCCCTTCGACCCAGCTTCTGTAGAGCTAAAATTTCTCTCCGGGAAGACTCCTTTCCTTCTGGCAATCACTTCAGCCAGAAGAGTTGCCGGGCTGCAAGCACTCTTGGCTGTGGAATCCTTTATCTTCCATGCTGACAGTGTATCCCTCAGGACTAACCCAGCCTTCATGCCCAAGGTGGTGTCCAGTGTGGCTCTCAACCAATCCATTCATTTGCCCACCTTTTTTCCTAATCCCCAGAACAAGGGGGAAATGATCCTGCACTCTAGATGTGCTCATATTTGATCTGGACAGGCCTAAATCCTTTAGAGTCTGAGCAATTGATGGTTAACTTTCCTACAGGGGCAGAAGGCAAAGCCATATCCATCCAATTAAGTGGATAGCACACTGCATCCATTTCTGCAACAAAGTACATGGAAAGCCTCCCCCAAGGGGGTTAGGACTCTCCACCAGAGCAGCCTCCACCTCTGTAGCTTTCCTCAGAGGAGTCCCCACCAGGGACATCCTGGAGACTGCCACCTGGCAGTCTGTTCACACTTTTACCAAACATTACCATCTCTGCCCCTCTCCTCCAAATCCAGGGCAGTGTTTGCCTCTGCAGTCTTGCAGGGCATCCTAGCCAGCCCCTAGTTTCCTTGACTGCCTCCACCCATTTCCTCAGCTTTGGGAATTGACCCAAATGTGATTACTACAACAGTGAAACATGCACATAGTACAGTTGTATACACTTTACCATAAATATAGGTGTTTGAGTATATTCACTGTTTCAGTCCTAGTTTCCCTTCCTCCATCCCCCTTTTTTCTTCCCTTTTCTTTACAAGGGACATGTTTGTATTTACTTTCTACTGGTGGAGTTCTTCCACCAGAATCTGGCTCCTACTTGGGGGAGCCTGACAGGTTAGCGCAAGAAAAAATAATGGTGTTGGCTGCCTTACTTTATACTACTGTCGACCTGATGTCAGTCCTGAAGCGACAGCAACCGACACAGAAATACTAAATCTTTGGTATTTGGGCTAGCCGAGGGATAACCCAAATGTGATTGCAACAGTGAATGCGCTCTAACATTTATGGTAAGTGTACTCAACTACTCTTGGAGCAGAGCCTGGTTTCTCCTGACAGGAGTCTGAGCGTGGAATAACCTTTTTCTCACCCCTGACTGTCAGACCAGCTTGGCTCTGCTCCCTTTGGAGTAGAGTGGGTCCCGGACCCAAGAGATGAACAGAGTCTCAGAGCTGGTGTGGGCTCCAACCTTTAAACAGCTTGGGGCTGGTGCCTTCTGGAGGTGTCATCTGGGATGACCTGCTCTTTTCCTATGTGATCTCTGCCACTGTGGTGGGGGAGTGGGTCCTCCTTAGCAACATCAGCCTTTCTGGTGCCAGAGAGGGCATTCTCTACTTCTGTAGATCTCTGTCAGGTTCTACACAGTCCTCAGATCAGTGCTTTGATCCCATTCATTACATCTATGGTCAGCCTCTCCTGAAAAGCTTTTGGCCAGGGCTTCCCTTGTCCTCAATCCTCCCCCAAATACCCACGGAGGAGGCTCTTAAGATTTGGTGCAAGAGTAATCACCTAGACTCTCCCTTGGAGTCCTTGACAGAGCACTGATTTTCGAGGAACAGGATGGGGCCTCCAAGCTCCACCTATTTCCTGCAGGGGTATCCTAGAAATTCTGAAGCAAAAGGATGGATGGTCTTCCCAACCCCCTGTCTCAGAGGCAGTATTTCTGAAGGCATTTGGGACAGGCCCATCAACATCTTGGGTGACCCAACCAGTGGATGAACTTTTGTTTACTTCTTCACCCCCTGGCTTGGAAGGAGCCTGACATGACTGGATCAGTTCCCAAATGTGCAGTTAAGTATATTATCCCACTCAATGACAGCTATTTTTGGAGTGAATGTGTCCCAGTTGATGCTATTGTGATGTCAGCAGCCACCAAAATAGGAGCTAGCAGAACAGAGCTCTGGTGTACTTTGGACAGGCACAGGAAGTGTGCATGCCTCTGCCACTTTCTTGCTGAGAGTGTTGATTTACTTGGCGCACTTCACTCTCATTCAGAGAGATTTGATTAAGGAAATCTCCACACCTCTGCAGTTACTGTCCGAGGAAGATTTATAAAAAGGTCTTTTTCTGCTGCACAGTATGTACTCCTATAGCCAGTTCCTTGATTAGGTTAATCTCCCATGCTAGTTGAGGCATAACCCATGAGACCTTGTGGGTTTGCAGAACCCCTGTTGATAAGTTGTTTCTCGCTTTCATTCTTGCTGTTTGGGGGTCGAAGCCGATCCTCTGCCCTGACTCAGCCATCTTAAATAGCTCGAGAGCGGTTTACTGGCTCGAGGCTACCCGTTATCCCATGATGCCTAGCAATAGCTACCCAGATCCCGTTTGCCGCTTCAGCTGCGAGGTGTGTCATTTTCTGGCTCAGGCTTGTATTTTCAAATTTTTTCTGTATAAATTTATTCCTATACTTCATAAAACTATTGGATAATTTACCTTTTCTTAGTTTTATTTACTAGTGATGAGTACGTTGTTCTTTAGTCCCTTTAAGTAGCACTTGTTTAAGTCAGAGTTCTCACCTCCTTCACTCCCTTTCCAAGGAAGCCGTTTAACTTAGAGGCTCTCCTTTCCTCTTTTTCTTTTTTTCTTAAAGGTTTGTTTGATATATTTTTTTTACATAGTCTGACTACAGTAGAAATATTTGTTTCTCTGTTTCTTCTGGTGCTTGGTTGGTTTGTCTAAAGAAGCTAAAGTTTCTGGATTTAAAAAGTGTGACTCGTGCTGTCAGAAAATGTCTGACAGACGGGCACACTAGTTGCGTTTGGGTGCTGTTCACCTGCAGGACTCTAGATGTTCATCGTGTTTCACTGTTGCAGTCCTCACTGTAGGGTTCTTCCTGCCGGCAGGCAGCCCTTGGTCGGCCAGAATCCCAAAGTCTGGGTCCGGCGTCGGCTGTTCAGTCATGCTCCCTGACGTCAGAGTGCCAGGAGTACAAAGCTGGCAGCCGATGCCATATTCCCCTGTCTTTCTTGCTGTGCGGTGGAAGCAGTTTGCAAGTGCCTGTTGGCTGACTCCTGATATTTTATGTGCTTCATTCCAAAGACTTTCTTCTTAAAGCTAAGTACCCCGTTGGGCTAGATTTAATCAACGTACTATTAAGCAGAGATACGATTTTGCTTTTCACTGCTTTGGCAGGCGATTTAATTACAATATGTCGTCTGACACTCTTCTGACTACCGGAGTTCACAAACGACGCAAGGATAAGGACAGGCCTCCGAGGTCCAAATCAGACGACTGTTTACAAGCAGAGCCAGCTGCAGGTTCGGCTATCGTCAGTGAGGTGCTTTCGCAGCCCCTGTCTGCCATTACCAAACCGCTTGCTGAAACGGACTCCCACGAGGAGCCAACTAGGCCTTTGAGTACTCCAGGTACAGGAGCTTTGGACAATGCTCCCTCGGATGGGTCCGGAGCTGCTGTGCAGGTACCGGCTTCCGAGGGGGTTTTCAGGCTTACACAGCTTCAGATAAAGGCAAAGACTCCTAAATCAAAGACTCGAGCCCAGGCCTCCTCTGATCCGGGACCCAAATCTCAAAAACAAATGCTTAAAATGGCGGAGGACTTTAACTATGATTAGGGGTTCACATCCCCCTCTAGACAAAAGGCCAAGACAAGAATTGGATTATGAATCCTTTGATCAGGCATCTAGTTCTTCAGTGTCTCCTCTGAACAGAAATACACTTTCCCTCCTTATGAGGATTCTGATGCTGAGGAATCAATTCCTTCAGCTTCTCCTCCTGAGGATTTCTCTTTTGGGGAAACTTTACATGACATGAGGGAACATTTTCACTGGGAAGGACAGGAGTACTCTGAATTTAAGAGAAGGCTTAGGGATTTCCTTCTTCCCCAACGCAGACCCCTGGCTATTCCTCCCATTTTGGATATTGTGGATGATGTCTTTTCTGAGGCTAATTTAACTCCTGAATCCTTTCCTCCTGCCCCTGCAAAGCCTGACAGATATTACAGGGTCCCCGACTCCCACCAGTTTCTTATAAAAATCCTTCTGCTGATCCAGAAACCATTTCTCAGGGTCCTAAGGGTGTTAAGGCCGCCTCTGCTAAGAACCCTATTCCATCGGATAAGGATTCTAGAGCTTTGGAGAGATGGGGCAAAAAAGTGTACACTTCTGCTACTTTATTCATTAGGGCTTTAAATTGTCAATTTCATATGCTAAAATATCAGCAATTTCTTCTGTCATGAAAACAAAAGCTAGGTACCATTTCTGCATGTGCAGATAATAAGGAATTGCACGATTTGATGCATGCTACTGAGCAGGTGGGGGAGCATGGCTTACACTGTGGTTTTGATGCCTTGGAGGCTTCATGCAGCTGGCGCAGTCATTAGAAGACATGCTTGGTTAAAGGAACAAAACTTGCCTGATCAAGTGAAAGCAAAGTTACTGGATGCTCCTGTTCAGCATAATGTTTTGTCTGGGTCTAAGGCTGAAGAGGTGATAAAGAAAATGGAGGATAAGGCAAAATCCATACAAACGGTTAAGGATTTCTTACAAGTTTAGCCCCCAAGATTTAGCAGAAATTGGCCAACTAAGTCTTTTCCCAGCTCGGACAGGCCTTAGAGGGGTAGATATAGACACACCAGAGGGAGGGCCCAAGCACAGACTTCTTAGACAGTGGAGTGCTTCCACCCCCAGGGGTGGAGAGGACAGACCTCAATCTTATAGGAAACACTCAATGACTCCCCCTGCATGGCTCCAGGAACCTCTCTCCTGGAAGACCCTCTAGGAGGAAAACTCACCAAAATTGGACTTGCATAACCCAAGACAAGTGGGTTCTGGATGTAGTTTCAAGAGGTTACAAATTCCACTTTCATACCTTGCCAAGACCAAACAGATGGCCAGACCTACCTAAACACCAATGGGCAGAGGTATTAAACCAGGTGGGATCCCTCATGGCTATGAGGGCCATAGAACTGGTTCCACAATCAGAGACTGGGCAAGGCTCTTTCTAGTTCCCAGAAAACAAAATTCCTGGAGACCCATCCTGGATCTGTTAGTCTTAAATACTTTCCTGGAAATATCACAGTTCAAGATGCTTACTCTGCAGCAGCATTCTGCCAATGTTGAGCAAAAATGCATGGATGGTGACATTGGATTTAAAGGAGGCTTACCTACACATCACTATCGGACAGGAGTGCAGAAAATACCTCGGGTTCAAGGCCGGCTCGAAACATTACCAATTCTCTGCGGTGCCCTTTGGCTTGTCTACTGTGCCCAGGGTCTTCCAAGTGCCTGGCACCAGTAGTAGCTTACTGCAGACTCAAGGGAATTCAAATTTACCCTTATCTGGATGACGTTTGCCACCTCTGCAGCATTTCAGTCTAGGTTGCCCATGGATTCTATCTGTGCAGCTGCCATGTGGGCAAACCCTCATACCTTTATTTCTCTTTACAAGGTGGATATGGTCTCCCGGAGCAGAGCTGACTTGTTTCCACTGTTCTGAAGAGTCTGTTCCACTGAGCCACCCTGGGTGCTAGGGACATTGTCCCAAACAGCAAGAATGAAGGCAGGATAGACAACAACATTAAGAAGTTATGTACCTACCATAACGTTCCATGTTAGTTGTTTTCATCTTGCCTTCTTTCTTGTGTCCCTTCCTCCGCCCCCCCCCCCCCTGTCCTAGTGGCTTGAGAGGAGTTCCTTTTTTCACTGGCTGAGTATTCTTTTCTTCTGGCCAGGTCTTCCTAACCTATTCTAGATATTAGAATGCATGGAACAACCAGTTTTTGATAACTGGTTTCTTATGTCTCGATTAGCTATTTCAATTGAGATCTGGGTAGCTATCACTAGGCATCATGGGATAAGCGGTGGCCTTGAGCCAGTAAACAGCTCTTGAGCTATTGAAGATGGCAGAGTCTAAGCCGAGGATCGTCTCTGACCCCCAAACAGCAAGAAAGAAGGCAAGATGAAGACGACTAACATGGAACGTTATGGTAGGTACATAATTCATTAATGCCCCGTCTGATATCTTCATTCATGACTGATGGTTCTCTGTTCCGTCCTCTGAACAGACTCTGCTAATATAACAAGCTTGCGCCAGCCAAAAACTGTCAAGTTAAGTCTTGCCCATAGTGCCCTTCTCCTCACTTCCTCAGATTTCATTTGCTGTGTAGTCTCAAGATGTGTTGCTCTATTTCTTCATAATTTTCACTTCTCTTTCAGATTATTTTCCTATAGCATTCGATAACCTCGCTTACCCTTTATCTCCTAGAGTGTTTTTCCTTTCTTACCATTTTGGTATTTTGTACCATTGGTGGTACAGGACCCACCCTTGCATCTGTGGTACTTAATACCATTGTTGGTATTCTTCTCCTCCCTCCTCTTTACCCACTGGGTATTCTTTATTTTTGTCCAAAAAAAGCAAATTTCAGTTTAACTGTGCATCTCTTTTGTCACCTTGTTGCTGTAGTGACTTATTTGGATTGTGATGTCTGATAAGGGGACAACAGGATTTAAGCAGTGTGATAAATGTGGCAGAAATATTGTGTGGGATTCAACCTTCTTGCAAACTGTAAAGATTCAGCTTTTGTACATTAGCAGAGCGTAAAAATTAATCTTAAAAGGACGGTTAAACTCCTTTCTCAGGGGCATTATCTGAGCAGAGGTTTCAACACCTCCCAAGAAAAATGTCATTCAGTTCCAACATCTCCTAGTTCTCAGGAACCAAAGCCTTCTAAGATGCACTGTCAGCACCGACACTCTGCACCAGAGCCTAAAACTCCCTCCATGGTGCTATCCCCTCTTCTATGGGACTGACAGCCACAACTTCTACTGTGGTGCCAACTATTTCCTCTGTATCTGACACCTTTGTAGCGCCAACAATAGTGTCTCCCTCCCCATCACAATATTAGAGTCCTTCGACCTCTGTGCCAAAAGGTGAAGCTTTTGCCAGGACAAGGCACTCCCCATTCATAGATTCCTTTCTCAGTCCTTTTGAAAGACCAGAATCCCCTTTGGGGTTATCCACCTTGTTAGTCGTTCAGAGCTTGATGTAGTGGCTTGTTGATCAGCTGCTAGCAGCCAGAGACATCACAACCCCTATCCAAGACCTCCCTTCCCACCAGAAGCAGAGGGATTTTCTCCAGACTCTAACATACATTCCTCCTTCAACCTCCACACAGACTTTGGAGCCCTTTGAATCAACACCTATCCTGGTGCCTGCACCTTTGGTTCTAGTGCTGCACATTTCCATGGTTCCAGAGCTTACCATGTGGACCATGGCTCAGTCGGAGCTGGTACACCCTCGAGACCGTGACTGGCCTGTCGGTACAGTGATTCAGAGTTCTGCACTTTTTTCCTCTGGTGCAGTCTGCGGTTCTGTTTGATCATGTTTGACTGTTGCAGTCATCACATTTAGGTTATCTGCTTGCAGTAGCCCTCAGTCTGCCTGATTATCAAAATCTTGGGTCCTGTGTCTGTTGCTGTCTCATCTTCTGTGACGTCAGGTATATAAAGCATGCAGCTGATGCCATTACATCAGTCTTTCTTGACGTGCGGTAGCGGAAGCAGTTTGCAAGTGCCAGTTGGCTGACTCCTGAAATATTTTCGTTTTAAGAGTTTCTGAACCGAATCCGAATTCTTCAAAGCTAAGTACCCCGTTGGGGAAACTTTTTCTTGCTCTAAACCGATTTCAGTAAAAATCAATAATTGTATTTCTTGTGGAAAGCAAATACCTCACAAAAATTTTAATTCGTACTGTATTCCTTGCCTAGGCCCTGTCCACGATGTACCTCGATGTCTGGGGGGGTTTTTTGCCTTCTTTAAGCAATGAAATATTTGTCTGTATATTTATGCTTCTAAATATTTTGGTACTCTCTTCAATTATCCAAATATGTCTTCAGTAAGCCATCCGACTACAGACATTCTGAAAAAAATGCAAAGACCGGCAGCTTTGGACCTAGGCAGCCTATGAATCTTCTAAGCCAGTCACCAGTTGGCTGGTACTCAGTGAGTTGCTTTCGCAGCCCCTTATACCCGCTACTTCAGATTCACAGGCCTCTACCGAGACCCATTCAGAGTCCAGTATGCAGAGTGATGTTTCAACTGTGGAACCTGCGGATGTGCCTACCTTGGATTGGTCTGGAACTGCTGTGCAGGCACTGGCTTCTGGGTGTATTTGGGTCTTCTAACTTGCATATTAAACTGACACCATCTTTTTCAAGGCCCTAAAACTCTGTGCCTAGAAAACAGATGCTCAGACCTGGTCAGGCCTCTATGCCTAAAAAACAGATAAGAATGGCTGAAGACCTTATCCGGGGAAGCCAGCCTTCCCTCTCTGAGACCTAGGACTGAATTTGCTTATACTTCTGACTGTGATTCTGAAATTTGTTTCTTCTGATGACCAGGATTTACCCTTATCTGCCTATGAGGATTCTGATGCAGAGGACTCACCCCCCCCAGAATATTTCTCTCTTGGTGAAACCCTGCATACTCTTGGAGACCACTTTTGCTGGGAAAGCCAGGATTACTCTGATTCTAAAAAGAGGCTAGGGGATTTCTTACTTCTACCCCAGCACAGGCCTTTAGCTATCCCTCCTCTACTAGACATTGTTGATGCTTTTTCTGAATCTAGTTTGGCCCCTGACTCTCTACCTTCTGCTCCCAGAAAGCCTGATGGATATTACAGGGTTCCTGACTCCATTTTCCTTTTTAAAAATCCTACTGCGTATCCTGAGACAATTTCACTGGGACCCAAGGGCATCAAGGCTACTACTGCCAAAAATCCTACCCTCTCTGATAGACTCCAGGGTGCTGGATAGATGGAGTAAGAAAGTATACACTTCTGCCTTGCTCTAGTCATTGCATTCTGCAGGCAAAGAAATATTCAGATATACCCATACCTGGACAATTGTCTAATTCAGGCAGAAAGCCAAGACATACTTCTGAATCATCTGGCATTTGTACAAAAGGTGCTAACTTGTCTGGGGTACACAATAAAGGAAAAATCCCATCTGGTACCCTGTCAACAAATTATATTCCTGGGAGCAAGCTTGAACACAACTTCCCAGCTGGCTTTCCTCATGCCAGAAAAACATTCATTTGACAACTTCAAACTAATGGCCACAAAATCCCTGCTTATCTGCAAAGCAAGTACTGCAAGCCTTGGGGTTCATGGCGATTCCATATGCAAGACTGCATATGAGGAAACTACAATGGTATGTAAAAAGCCTGTGGTGTCAACATTCTCAGGATATAGAAGCAATGATTCCTATCATTCCTTGCCTACAGTTAGAATTCCTTTGGTGGGCAGAGGCCTGTCACCAAGACAATGGACTACCATTCACTCTACCTCCTGCTGCCCAAACCCTAATGTACACAGACTATGCATGGGTGGCTCACTTGGCAGGGAAATGCATTCAGGGCCAATGGAACCCAAGTCAAATGCACCTGCATATCAATCAAAAAAAGTTAGCTGTACAGAATGCTCTGACAGCCTTCAAGGGCCACATTCTTCCAGGACAATTAATGGTAAGGATAGACAACACCACTGTTATGTGGTACATAAACAAGCAGGGGGATACCCATTCTTACCCCCCCCTCCCCTCTGCACACTATGGCTCTGTGGAACACAGCCTTGAGCTACCAAATGCATCTTAAGGCTCAGTTCTTGCCAGGAAAACTAAATGCACCGGCAGACCAACTCAGCAGAAATCTTGTGGACCCCACACGAGTGGAAACTGGAACCATAGATTTTCAACATGGTTGATAAATGGGGAGCCCAGATATAGACCTGTTTGCCTCCCCCCAGAGCAATCAGTTGGACAAATTCTGCACAAGGACTCCCCGCAAACAAGCTTGGAAAGCTGATGCTCTGTCCTTCAGCTGGAAAAATATATCAGTTTATGCCTTTCCTCCTCTGCCTCTCCACAGTACTACTAAAGATCAAACAGGACAGAGCAAGGACTGTACTGATTGCACAAGACTGGCCACACCAACACTGATACCCCCACTTGTGCAGTCACACTGCTGGCTCAATGGCACCTGCCTCAAACCCCTACCCTGCTGCCACAGCAGGATTGCTGGATTATGCACCCACCCTCCTCTTCAAACCCTGGCTAATTTCCTAATCTCTACATTACCATCCCTCAGCAGACAAGTGTTGGATGTCCTTTTGGAGGCAAGGAGGCCTAGTACTAGAAAATCTTATGCTGAAAAATGGAAAATATACGGTGTCAGGAACCAACTCAAGGGATGGGCACAACACTGCCCAGTTTACCTTAGATTATTCAATGTTTAACAGAGATGCTTCACAAAGGTCCTTTCTTTTTCCTCCAAAATTCATGCTTCAGCCATTTCAGCTCATTACAACACAGAACCACCCCTCTTCTCTCATCCACTGCTCAAGCAGTTCCTCAGAGGGGCCAAAAACTAAGACCACCCAGGAGAGCCCCAACTCCAGCTTGGGACCTTTACTTTGTATTGGAAAAACTTGCTGCTCCTCATTTTGAGCCAGCTGCAAGTGCAGAGTTAAATTTTTTTTCTTGGAAAACAGCCTTCCTTTTAGCAATTACTTCAGCAAGAAGGGTATCTGAACTACAGGCCCTTATGGCAGTGGAGCCTTTCATCATATGTCATGTAGACAGGGTGTCCCTCAGGACCAATCCCTCCTTCATGACCAAGGTGGTATCCAGTGTGGCTCTTAATCAGTCAGTTTATTTGCCAACCTTTTCTAATCCACAGAACAAAGGGGAAAGGATACTGCACTCCTTAGATGTGCACAGACAACTTACATTTTACTTTGATAGGACTAAACTTCAATGGAAGTCTGAAAACTGCTGGTGGCACTTGCTGAAGGGGCAGTGGGGAAGACTATTTCAAAGCGAACAATTTCTAAATGGATAGGCCATTACATTAATTTCTGCTATAAGCACCATGGAAAACTTATCCCACAGAGGATTAGACTCAATTCAACCAGGACTGCATCTATCTCTACGGCCTTTCTCAAGCTGCTACCTGGAGTTCTGTATTTACTTTCACCAAGCATTGCCATTTACCAGTTTTCTCTAAATCCAGAGCTGGCTTTGCCACTGCAGTCTTGCAGGGCCTTCTAACTGGCCCTACTGCTATCTAAATGCCTCCTCCCATCCTTAGCTTTGGGAACCTACCCAAATGTGATGACTGCAACAGTGAAACACTAAGAACATAGTACAGTTGTGTACACTTACCATAAATGTAGTTTAGTGTATTCACTGTTTCAGTCCTGGTTACCCTCCCTTCAGCCCCCTGACTTTGTTATACCTTACTTCTTCTTTCGGCTTTTTCCCGGTTAGGGGTCGCCACAGCAGATCACCTGTCTGCTCATGATTGGCAGTGGAGTTTTACAGTGTTGAGTTGCCAGCAGAAGGGGCACATGCGCGCACACTCACACCTAGGGCCAATTTAGTGTCCAGTCCACCTACAGTATGTCTTTGGGAGCACCTGGAGGAAACCCAAGCGCCCACAGGGAGGACATGCAGACTCTGCACAGAAGGCACCCAGCGTGAGGTGGCAAGGCGAACTGCTGCACCACCGTGGCCACCCTACGTTTTGTTCTACCTTTACTCTCCTTAAAAGCTTTTTAGCGTATTTGCTTTTTTGTTGGAGGTGTAACTTTGTATGTATTTGTGTGTGTGTGTGTGTGTGTGTGTGTGTGTGTGTGTGTGTGTGTATATATATATATATATATATATATATATATATATATATATATATATATATATATGTATATATATATATTTGTTTAATTGCTTCCCATTAGGGGGGCACCTGACATCTGGGGCAAGAAAAACTGATGTAATGGCATCTGCTGCATGTTTTATACCTCTGATGTCATGGAAGATGAGACAGCAACTGACGCAGGACCCAAGACGTTGATAATCAGGCTGACTGAGGGCTACTGCAAGCAGGTAACCCAAATGTGATTACTGCAACAGTGAATACACTCTAACATCTACATTTATGGTAAGTGTACACAACCGTACTTTTTGATAGCTCAGTCTTCTCATGGCTCCAACCCTGGAGGTGGGCTTGTCAGACTGGGGTGTGACCCTGGTTCCAAGGTTGTCATCCTCTTTTCCAAGCTCCCATCCATCTTCAGCGAGGCCTGCCTTCCAGGTTATGGAGAGGGCTCTTGCTTCTGCAAGCAGGCAGTTGGCCTCTTTGGTGTCTTGAACTAGATGTACGTATCTCCTATAGTATGTAGCTCACTACACTGGGACATCTGGCATGTGAGCAGCAAGACACCCTATTACAAGAGCACCCCACTCTTCAGATGTTCCCCTGAACAGCCACCCTGCAAGAGAAAGTGGCAACTCCCTGAGGTTCATAGGTTCATACTAGGCTATCTGCCCAAGGGCATTTATAAGCCTAGCCCATAGTTATGTGGCTTTCGCCACCCCTTTAGTTTGAATAAAAACTATGCCTATCATTTTGCTGTGCCTCTGTCAAGCAGTGACGCTGAAGTAATCCCTGGGGTATATCTGCAATCTCCCATCCATTGGTCAAGATTCCTCTCTAGCTCAGGATGTTTCATTCGGAGAATTATTGGAGATTCTGAAACTGGGTGACTTAAGTCTATCAACCCTTCTACTGAGGAATCTGTATTCTTGCAGGCTTTCCATGCTCATCTCTGTACTTCCTGGATGAGACTCTCCTGCGGATGAGCTTGTCAAGCTTATGCAGTGTGCTTGGAAGGCCCCAGACACCATTGAGCTAATTCCCCAAAGACCAGATAAAATTCTCCTCCACAAGATCAGCCCCATTGGTCCAAAAGCTTGGTGGTAGATTCTATGGTGGTGGCAGTGGCAGCCAGTAGAAAAGAACTTGCAAAAGAGTTCAACTGTCCATCCTTCGAACAGGGACTCCCTGGATGATAGACTAGGTAAGCAGGCTTGCACTTAAGGTAGCTAAACTGTGGCACATTTTACCCATCTTCAGAGGGACCTGATTATAGACCTTTCCGGAACATTGCCTGATGAGGTATGTGACAAAGTTCTTCTCAGCTTGCCACCCGAGTCCATTTGTAACTTCTCCATGTGGTTGATCTGCCCATACAACCAAGGAGGCAGGCAGAGTAGCATGTACAGGCATTGCTATGAGATGTCATGCTTGGATGCACTTGTGCGACTGTGGACCCCGTTAAGTCTTCTTTAGTTAGTGCTGCAGTTGACAAGTCTGTTTGGCCCAAAAGTTAGACACTCCCAGGCAGACCGTGTCTGCTGTGGGCATATGCTTTTCTGCCCCTAAACAATCCTATACTAGAAATCAGAGAGGAGGAAAGATGTGGTTCACTTGGTGAACAGTCTCTGGGTTAGAGGGGGGAACTCCTCGGGAAGACACCCCTCCTGTGGCAGAGGGGCCTATGAAACAATTGGACCTTCTGAAGAATGGCCAGATTGCTCCCCTCTGGAAACAGTTGGGAGATGTTTTTCTTTGCACCACTTGGCTTGGCATTCAATAACTTCAGATTCCTGGGTGCAGATGATTGACCAGAGGTTACCATATCCCCTTCAACCTTTATCCAAGGTCACTAAGGCAAATCCCCAACATTCCACCCAGTCACAGCAATGCAGCAGCACAAGAAGTTCTAAAGCTGCTAGGAAAAGTCATCCAAAGAGTCCCACCGGACCAAATGGGATCAGTTTTACTCTAGATTCTTTAGTGCCAAACAAGACCGGGGACCTCAGCATCCTGAACAAGTTCATCAGACAAAATTCTGGATGGTCATGCTTTATTCTATCCTCTTTCTGGAAAAAGATAACTGAATGTGCTCCGTATATCTTTACGATGTGCATTTACCACATAAAAATGGACAAATGATCCAGCTTCAGGCTGGGAGGCAGTCCCTACCAATTTTGAGTACTGCCCTTGGTCTCACCACAGCCCCCCCAGGTGTTCAAATGTATGGCAGTACTAACAGCTCACTTGACTGCAAGGATTCAGTGTGTTTCCATATTTAGACGATTGGCTCCTAACCACTCCAAGATTCTTCTGTTTCAGGCTGTATTCTATACTCTAAAATTGGCAGACATGCTAGGGATCTCTTATTTTTGACTGAGAAAATCCACTTGGTCAGGAACCCATTTTCAGTGGAGGCCTGGTGAGATGAGTGCCACAATGAATACAGTCAAAAATAGACACTTTTCAAAAATAGAAATATGCAAACATTAAAATTATGAAATGTAGAATACATAAACAATATATACTGCGGTGGTACGGCGGTAGTGTTGTTACCTCACAGCAAGAGGTTCTCCCGTTCGATTCTCAGCGTGGCTTGGGAGTGCCTTTTGTATGGAGTCTGCATGTCCTCCCCACAGTTGGGTAGCATTCGGAAGACATGCGTGCGTAAATGGGCATGCCTTTGTTGAAGGTTGGGCATCAAGCTGGCACCTCGGTGTTTCGTAAAAATTTACTAACAGTCATCAGTGGACTGGAGTTCCGCTGTGGCGACCCCTTACCGGGAAAAAGCTGGAAGACGAACGAGAATACATAGATAATATAAATTTATCAGTATGTATCAGAACTTGTATAAACTTGGATAACAGTTGGTAGTATAGTACAAAGCTTGTTTCTTTTTGGCATTGCATGAAAAAAAAAAATGGCAGTTCTTGCCGAGCACTTAGTGGTAAGTAACCAAGGAAAAGACAAAGTTAGTACCAATTCAAAGCTTTGGGGCAACGTTTGACACACAATCTTGCCTAGCTGCTTTACCTCATCACAGGATCCAAAGGTTTATCTCCACTCCAAGCGATACTCTCTCAAGACCTAGTTTAGCCTAATTGGTCTTACAACGGCAACTAGCAAGATTCCATGTGTGGCTAGTGGTCTATAATGATGCACCCGATGTCTTACCCAATTTGGATAACAGTACGTTGCAAACAAGATCTGAATTGCTGGAAGAAGTCAGAGTTATGGGTCCCCCCCCAACCCAAAGGTACAGTGACTATGGACACCAACTTGATAGAGGGTGGGAGGCATTTTCAGGGAAGACGTCCAAGTCACTTGGTCCCCCTTCAGGCCAATCTGCATATCAGTGTCCTAGAACTGAGGGTGGTGCTCCTAGCATTCCAAGTGACCCTTCTGTTGGGGACAACTGCTGTCCAGTCCATGTCAGTCTGGTATATCAAGCCAGGAGGAACCAGATCCTGCCCATTATGTCGAACCCCTGAGGGTGGCAATGGCAGATTAGATTCCAATTGCTTTCTCTTAGCAATGCACATTCCCAGGAATTCCAATGTGATTGTGGACAAACTGAGTAGAAACATCTGATGTCTCATGGGTGGTCTGTCAGGGTCTATATCAGAACATCAAAGTTTTAAAACTTTGAATGTTCTAATATTGACCTGTTTTAATCTAGCGCTAAAAATAGCGAAGCTGCAGAACACTGAATTCTTTCCTAGGAAAAGAATTCAGTTGGCTGGTTCTGTGGCTTTGCTATTTTCAGTGCTAATAATGGAGATTCTGGTCAGGTTCAGTTGAGTGTGCGATTGTGTGGTTGTTAGGATTAGGGTGCGGGTTAAGTGAGAGGGTTAGGGCGATGGTTGGGTGAGTGTGTGATAGTGATGGACCTTAAGGTTAGGGTGCGGGTTAAGGTAAGTGGATCGACAGTGTATGTATAGCTAAGTGTAGGGTTAGTTGTAGGATTATAAGTGTGTGTGTGTGTGTGTGTGTGTGTATCGATGTTTTGTAGGGGTGTTTGTGTTGTGTGTGTTTCGGAATAGCAATTTTTTTCCCCAAGGAAAAAATTTGCTGTTCTGAATGTTCGATATGTGGTTTAGATATTTTAGGTTTACTGAAATAGCGTTTGCTATTTTCATCTTTCGATAATGTGATATAAACGTGTCTCTCAATCCCATAATGGCGACATAAATATTTTGTTGTTGCAACCAGCCTTGCTGCGATGTCTTTGCCTCTCCCTTGAACCACAAATGCAGCAGCTACTTTGCTCCGACCCCCCCCCCCCCTCGTGGGAGTCACAGTGATGCTCTGATACATGATTGGCCCTGGGACTTTTTTTATGCCTTTCCCTTCATTCCACAGTTCTTAAAGTGCAACAGTTGAGAAGCAAAGTAATCCTCATTGCACCCTATTGGCCTCTTCAAGTCTGGTTCCCCTTCCTATGACCTCACCTAGTTCACAGTCTGTGGACTCTAGATCCAACCCCAGGACTCTTGTCTCATCCACAGGACCTAGTCTATCCCAACTTACCGAGTCTAAAGCTGACTGCTTGGATGTTCATAGTGCATACATCTGCAGTAATCACAGATGGGTTTTCTGCCGTCAGGCGGGTCCCCGGTCGGCCGAATTCCACGGTGTCGGTTGTTGTCGCTTTCTTTCCTGACGTCAATGCGACAGGGGTATATAAGACACATCCGACACCATTTTCTTCAGTCTTTTTTGCTCCTGAAATTGCGAAAAATTGGAAACCGAAGTCTTCTTTAAAGCTAAGTACCCCGTTGGGGAAACTTTTCTTGCCTCAGACCGATGTCAGACAAAGTTAACAATTGTATTTCTTGTGGGAAGCAAATACCGCATAAGGATTTCCATTCCCTCTGCATACCTTGTTTAGGCCCAGACCATGACGTCTCGGCCTGTCAATAGTGCGTTTACTGAAAGAAGAGCAAAAGCAAGTGTCGGGCGGAGTTCGCCCAGCACTTTTTTGGTAAAGCCTTTGATTATAAAATGTCGTTGGATACTCCGACTACCGTTTTTGTCCAAAAAAATGCAAGGACAAAGACCGACACACGAGGCCCGCGGTCTCCACTGACATCACGCCAAAACCGGCTACACGTGGTCCGGTTCTCAGCGAGACTCCTACGCAGCCCCTGACTACCGAGGACACTTCTTTGGCGGTGTCCTCTGTAACCGAGACCGCAGGTACCTCGGCCCATACCCAGACTACAACCACCGAAGCCACTGTGAGTGTTGAGCCTCCTAATGTGGAAAGGTCCACTTCCACCCATGGTGTCTTTAGACCCCTCATCTTCCTTTTCCTTAAAGGCCTTTACTAAGTCCAAATCAGCCATGCATCCCAAGAGGTCTGTTGCACAGGGCCCATCTCCAAGCCCCATGCCTAAAAAGCAGATGCTAAAAATGGCTGAGGATTTAATTACTCTTATCAGGGGTCCCAACCCCCTCCAGACAAGAGACCCAGAGTGGAGGAAGCTTCTCCCTCTTCTGACCAGGACTCCATTTTTTCAGAACATTCTGATGAAAAGGAATACTCGTACTCCCCTTTTGAAGATTCGGATGCTGAGCAGTCCATTCCTTCTGTATCTCCCCCAGAGGATTTTTCCTTTGGGGAAACCTTGCACTCCTTGAGGGAACACTTCCATTGGGAAGGCCAAGACTTTTCTGATTCCAAGAAAAGACTTGGGGAATTTCTTTTGTTAACTCAGCACAGACCTCTGGCGATACCTCCTGTCTTGGACATACTTGATGATGTTTACTCGGAGGCTTGCCTAAATCCAGATTCCCTGCCTCCTGCCCCAGTCAAGCCTGATAGGTACTACAGAGTTCCCAACTCTCACCAATTTCTTTACAAAAGCCATAATGCTGACCCTGAAACCATTTCTCAAGGCCCCAAGGGAATGAAGGCCTCTACTGCTAAGAATCCACTACCTTCTGAAAGAGAGTCTAGATCCTTAGAAAGGTGGGGAAAAAAGGTATATACCTTGGCCACCCTAGCCATGAGGGCCTTAAATTGTCAGTTCCATATGCTTAAATATCAGCAGTTTCTGTTATCACAATTAAGAAATAAAATGTCTCAACCTGAACAACCAGATTTGAAGGAGTTGCAGGACATGATGCATAGTGCAGAACAAGTGGGTAAACACACTTTACAATGTGGCTATGATGCCCTAGAGGCCTCAAGTAGAGCTGCTGTGACAGGATCAGTCATTCGTAGACATGCCTGGCTTAGGGAACAAACCTTGTCTGACCATGTTAAAGCTAAACTACTAGATGCTCCTTTACAAAAGGATGTACTATTTGGTACTAATGCTGAGGAGATACTACGGAAAATGGAAGAAAAAGCTAAATCTATGCAAACTTGTCAAAGCTTTTCTACAGGTTCAACCACCATGTTTTAGCAGAAATTGGCTTTCAAAAAACTGGTCCTTTCCAGCCACGGACAAGCCACAAAGAGGTAGATACAGGCGCACAAGGGGCAGAGGACAACCTCAAGGATCATATAGAGGCAGACAATGGCAAACTCCAGCACCAAGAGGTGGCAAAGACAGTGCACAACAATACAGGAAACAAACCCAATGACTTCCCCCTTTTCATGCCAAGCAAGTCTCAGCTGACAGCACCCTTGGGAGGAAAGCTGGCATTATTTACAAGAAATTGGCATATTATCACAACAGACAAATGGATCCTGGACATTATAAACAGAGGCTACAGATTTCATTTTCCACACTCTTCCAAAAATGAGAGGCATGCCAAACCTGCCACACAATCAAAGGGCAGAGGCTCAAATACAAATGTCAAAGCTTATGGACATGAAAGCTATTCAAGAGGTACCTACTCACGAACAAGGTCAAGGTTTTTATTCCAGACTTTTTCTGGTACCAAGAAAAGGAACAGACTGGAGACCCATTTTGGACTTATCCATCCTAAACACATTTCTACTCGTACCAAAATTTAAGATGCTCACTTTACAGCAGCTTCTTCCCATGCTGGGCAAGGAGTTTTGGCTGGTAACATTGGACCTCAAGGAGGCATACCTGCATGTCCCAATCAGACAAAGCTGCAGAAGATACCTCAGATTTCTTGCAGGTTCAATCCACTATCAATTCTCTGCATTGCCCTTTGGCTCATCTACTGCGCCCAGAGTATTCACGAAATGCCTGGCATCAGTAATTGCCTACTGCAGACTTCAAGGGATACACATTTACCCTTATTTGGACGACTGCCTGATCCAACCTGACAGCAAGCACATACTTCTGGAACATCTGGCTTATGTAACACGGTTATTGAATTCTCTGGGATACACAGTCAACAAAGAGAAATCCAGGCTAACACCACCTCAGAAAATAACTTTCCTGGGTGCCAACTTGGACACAAACACCCAGATGGCCTATCTTACGCCAGAAAAACGGGGGCAACTAACTCAGTACTTCAAAATACTAGCAAATTGTACCAGGCTCACTGCAAGGAAAATCCTGCAGGCTCTGGGCTTCATGGCATCTTGCATTCTTTTAATCCCATGTACAAAGTTGCATATGAGGAAACTTCAGTGGTACCTAAAAAAACCTATGGTCTCAACACAGCCACAGTTTGGAAACAATAATCCCAATAATCCCATGTTTGCAAAAGGAATTTCTATGGTGGGCCCAAGCATGCCAAACAACACAGGTCTTCCATTCTGCAAGCCTCAAGCAAATCAAGTCATCACAACAGACGCCTCAGACTACGCCTGGGGAGCACACATGACAGACAGGTGCATTCAGGGCAAATGGTCCCAAAAGGAAAAGCACCTTCACATCAATCAAAAAGAAATGCTAGCAGTGGTAAATGCAATTACATCTTTCAAGGACCTGCTGCATCCAGGGCAATTATTGATAAGAACCGACAACACCACAGTAATGTGGTACATAAGCAAACAAGGTGGAATACATTCATACTCCCTGTGCGGGCTAGCCATGTCACTATGGAACTTGGCTCTGGAATGGCAAATCGAACTTCAAGCACAGTACTTGCCAGGATTGGAAAACACGCTGGCAGACGATCTAAGCAGAAATATTACAGACCCACACGGATGGAAGTTGCATCCTCAAGTGTTTACAAAGATAATCCAAGCGTGGGGAAGGCCAGACATAGATCTCTTCGCCTCCCACAGGAATCATCAATTAAAAAAGTTCTGTTCAAGGACCTTTCATCCAAAGGCCTGGAGAGTGGACGCCCTTTCTTTCAGTTGGGCAGCATGGACAGTTTACGCTTTCCCACCTTTGCCTCTTCTGCCCAAGGTGCTCTTGAAAGCAAGAGCAGACAGACCGAAGATGATACTGATTGCTCCAGACTGGCCAAGACAACACTGGTACCCACTCCTGAAGAGCCTAACATATACTCCTCCCTGGACCCTACCTCTAATGCCTCTTCTGCTGACTCAGCACAGCTACAAAACACTTCACAGTCAGCTGGAAACACTCAATCTGGCTGCATGGAAAATTCCTTAACACCACAACAGACCCTACTCTCCAAAGAGGTGCAGGATGTCATTTTGGAGGCCAGAAGGCCATCTACTAGAAAGGCTTACTCCGCAAAATGGAAACGGTTTTGTGCTTGGAATGAGAAAAAAGGCCAGGATCTTAGAAAACTGAATTTACCTCAGATATTACAGTATCTAGCTGAGCTGTTGAACAGTGGACTTTCATTTTCCTCCATCAAAATTCATGCCTCAGCCATTTCTGCAGAATATAACACTGACCCACCCTTATTCTCACCCACTTTTAAGACAGTTCCTCAGAGGAGCTAAGAATATAAGACCTCCAAGGAAACAACCAATACCAGCCTGGGATCTTAACTACATTCTAGAAAAATTAACATTACCTCCCTTTGAACCAGCTGCCTCAACAGATTTGCAATGTTTGTCCTGGAAAACAGCTTTCCTTCTGGCCATTACCTCAGCTCGTAGGGTTTCGGAACTACAAGCCCTCATGGCTGTGCAGCCCTTTCCTCATCTTCCATCAGGACAGGGTTTCCCTACGAACCAACCCGTCATTTATGCCTAAGGTAGTATCCAGGGTAGCTTTAAATCAGGCCATACACTTACCTACCTTTTACCCCAATCCTCAAAACAAAGGGGAAAGGCTGCTACATTCCTTAGACATCCATAGACAGCTACGTTACTATTTGGACAGAACAAAGCCTTTCAGGAAATCAGAACAACTTTTTGTGTCCTATGCTGTAGGAGCTCAAGGGAAGCCAATTTCCAAACAGACAATTTCAAAATGGATAGGCCACTGCATACAGTTTTGTTACTCCTTTCATGGCAAACCTGTTCTTACAGGCATCAGATCCCACTCCACAAGGGCCACAGCTACCTCTACAGCCTCTCTGAGGAGTCCCTACCAAAGATATTTTGGAGGCAGCCACTTGGAGTTCTGTGCATACCTTCACAAAACATTACCACCTGCCTTTATATTCCTAAACTAGAGCAGGCTTTGCCACTGCTGTGTTGCAGGGCATTCTGGCTGCTCCCAGTTCCACCTAGTGCCTACCACCCTGTGCGTAGCTTTGGGATTTTACCCATCTGTGATTACTGCAGCTGTATGCACGATGAACATAGTACAGTTTTGTACCTACCATAAATGTAGATGTTCGAGTGCTAATACAGCTGCAGTACAGGTTTCCCTCCCTCCCCTCTTGGTAAAGGCCTAGTGGCTAACACCTCCTCATACAACCTGATTGGGTTATCCTTCTATGGTGTATTTGCTTGCAACTACTGATTTTTGATTATATTGCATTGCTTAATTATATATATATAATTTATGTATTGCCTTCCTTCTGGGGCAAGAAAGACTGAAGAAAATGGCATCAACTGTGTCTTGTATACCCCTGTCGCACTGACGTCAGGAAAGAAAGTGACAACAACCGACGCTGGACCTAGACTTTGGAATTCGGCCGACCGGGGACCCGCCTGACGGCAGAAAACCCATCTGTGATTACTGCAGCTGTATTAGCACTCTAACATCTACATTTATGGTAGGTACAAAACTGTACTTTTCTCCACTTCCACTAATTGCCAGGCAGAGTAATCCATTTTCCGCAGTGCAAAGGATACTTCTGTCTTCCCATAAACCATCCACCAGGGAACTTTAGCATAGTAAATGGGATAGGTTTGTGATCTAGGCTAAAGAACAAAGACTAGACAACTCCTCAGCCCTGATCCATAAGGTCTTAAAATACTTGTCAATTTTACTTCAGTCAGGAGCCTTGGCCTGTACTGTCACAGTTCACTTAGTAGCCATCTCCAATTTTCATAATGGCTTTAATGATTCTTCATTGATGTCCCATCATCTCTGCAAAACCTTCCTAAAGGGAGTCATGCATTTGAGATCACCTCTTAGACATCCTATTGAACCTTGGAATTTGATTGTAGTCTTACAAACTTTAACTTGTCAAACCTTTGAGTCATCTGCCACCTGTGATGTAACATTTTTGTCTTTGAAAACCTTATTCCTGGTAGCCATCACCTCAGCCAGGAGAATATCAGATGTTATTTGTGTTTCACTGTTGCAGTCATCACGCTTGGGTTATCCTGCCAGGGGTAGCCCTCAGTTGGCCTGAATACCAGAGTCAGTATTTCTGCATCTGTTGCTCCAGGTAGTGGTATAAAATCAGGCAGCTGATGCTATTACACCAGTCTTTCTTGCCAAGGAGCCAGAAGCAGTTTGCACGAGTGCTGGTCTGCTATTACACCAGTCTTTCTTGCCAAGGAGCCAGAAGCAGTTTGCACGAGTGCTGGTCAGCTACCTGAGTTTTCTTTTCCGAATTGAAGTTGAAGTCTTCTAAAAGCTAAGTATCTCGTTGGGGATCCTTTTTTCTTGCTTTAAAGGGGCACTATCTCGTTTCTAAAATCAGTTGCTTGCTAGAGCACTTTGTTTATATTTTAGTGCAGTGTAAGTCACATGTTCACACAGAGGCAGGGTTTTCAGAGAAACTTACAGCATACTGATACTGCAGGTCAGATTTCACAAACTTCAGTGGGGGAGGGAGACTTTACAGCATGTCCTTTTGTAATTTCCTTCCCCCACCCATAGGCTATTAGATTAGTTGAGTGACTGATTTAGCATCAGCCAGAAATGCTTTCTAGTCACACGCACTCAGATCTGTAGCCTTTGCAGCAGTGAAATGACATTTTCAGTATGTGCTTGTTTTTTCTAAAACTGATTATCCCAGTCTAAGCAATTGTATTTTTTTTTGTTTGTTTTTGTATCATGCTTGCTGTTACATGCTTTTTCCTTCACTAATACTTGCAATAGTGTTGCTTATTAGTGCATGTACTCATGCAGACATATGTTTATAAGACAGTTTCCCTCATTTCACAGGACAGCATTGCTTTGGACAGTTGCATCTTGGTAACCCATTGAGATGCAAATGTCCTAAGATTCTGCAAGAATAAAATCTTGTAATGTTTCAATAAAAACATGTCAGACAACTTTGAAATTGGATTGTGTTACTGTACTAAAAGTATTTTCCCATTAGCTGACACCATTTCAGAAATCACACAGTAACTGTCTGTAGCTGATTCCATCCAACTGAATTTATTTTTTTCTTTCCTGCTTTGTGGTCAGGAGTGGCCTTAGGTCAACTGGTGCCCTTGGCAAAAGGGCACCATGGCACCCCCCACCACACCACCCAGTGCCCCCATCTTGGTCTAACTACAAATAAATACTGGATAAGTGCCCCCTACTAAAGCGGCGCCCTAGGCGGCCGCCTAGTTGGTCTATGCCTTAGGCTGGCTATGATTGTGGTACAATGTTTGGATCTTTCACTTGTTTTCTGAACATCTGACTGCAGTAGTTACTCTGGTTACCTTTTGAAAGTTGAGGCAAATGTAGTGTCTATTTACCTATCTGTGTACATAAGTATGTATGCAATACGCAATCTAAGTTTATATTCACGTGGTTTTAAAACCACAGCCTTATGTCTTGCTGACTGGCTTTTTCAGTTCAAGGCATTCTTGAATGTCTGTTCATAGGTTGATAGTAGGCTATCTGCCCTAGGGCATTTATAAGCCTAGCCAGAGTGTGTTTGGCTTTCGCCACCTTTTTAGATTAGTTGACTGTGCCTCTGTATAGTAGGTCACAGAAGATGGCCCTTTTGAGGTTAGTTTACTGTGCCTCTGTCTAGTAGGGACACAGAAGAAATCCCAGGGGTAAACCTACGATCTCCCATCCAGTTGTCAAGATTTCTCTTGAAGAGGGTCATTGAGGGACTCTGCCTAACATGGATTGGAATTTTGTTCCAGAGTGAGGGGAGCCTCTGGGATATGAATCTGTCTTATTTCTGTGCTGAGGTTTAAGTCCCTGGAGCATGTAGCTCTAAGGGATTTGGATTTCCTGAGGTGGAGCATGTCCATTAATTCTGGGTTGGACATGGCTTTATACATCAGGCACAGATCGCCTCTGAGTAGGCGGTAAGCAACTGAGTAGAGCTGGAGTTTCTTTAGCCTAACTGCGTAGGGCATCTGTTTGAGTCCCTTGATCCTCTTGGTGAGGTACTTTTGGGGTTTTTCCAGTTGGTGCAGGTGTCTGGTAAGGTACATCCCAAATGGGGCATTGTATTCAATTATGGGCCTGATGAGTAGAGGGGCACAATGACCTCTCGATCTAGATGTGAACCCTTTCGTGATGAGGTGGGCTGTATAGAAGGTCTTTCTAACCACTTTGGCAACATGATTGTCAAAGGAGAGATTGCCATCTAATTGGGTCCCCAAATCCCTAATTACTTCCGTACTTAATGGATTACCACCCATGTGGTAATTTGTGGGCACTTTGTTTTTCCCAAAGGGGATGACTATGCACTTTTTGGCATTTAGCTTTAGGCCATGGCTCTGGCACCAGTTACCCATCTCTGTGAGACCCTTTTGGAGGATGCTTGTGTCTGTCGGCGAATCGATTATGGCACCCAGTTTGCAGTCATCTGCGAACTTGGTCAGCCATAGTCCTCCCATGTTAGCCTGTACCTCAGAGAAATATATACCGAACAAGAGAGGTCCCAGGACTGAGCCTTGTGGAGCGCCACTTGTAACTGGTTTAGAGTCTGACATGGCACCTGCAATTCTGACCATGTGGATTCTATCCCTGAGCCAGTTTGCAACCCATCCTGTGACATAGGGGTTGATAGTTAAGCTGGTGAGCTTATTTATGATGCCTGAGTGGGGTATTGTGTCAAAGGCTTTTGCGAGGTCCAGGTAGGCTGTGTGGACTACCTTCCCTTCATCTATGGCATCGGTGACTGTTTCAAAGAAGTCGACCAGGTTCAAGAGGCAAGATCTGCCGTTAACAAAGCCAAATTGAGTAGGATCCAGTGTTTGGAGGTTCCCAGTGTCTTTGTTTATGAGTTTCATGATGATACGCTCCATAGCTTTGCAGACCAGGCTAGTCAGGCTTATAGGGCGATAGTTTCCGGGGTCCATTGTGGCACCACCTTTGTGGAGTGGGACCACTGTTGCTGTATGCCATTCCTTGGGTACATATCCTGTAGTAAGGCTGAGATTGAACAGTGACTTTGTGAGGGTTCAGTTCTTCTAGGAGTTCGTGTAAGATGCAGCCCAGGACACCGTCCGGTCCCATTGATGATGTGTTTTTTTGCTTTGGAGAGGGCAGCTCTCACCTGTGCATCTGTGATGTCAGGGAGGCTACACTCTGTTGGGATAGACATTTGCTCTTTGGGGGGGGGGGGGAGTGAAGTTTGCACTGAACCTGTCTGCCAGGATGTTGGCAATGTCTGTGGGTTCAGTGTATTTTTTGTAATTTTGAACTAATTCAGAGCATATCTGGGAGTTGCCACCCAGGTTCCTGACATAACTAAAGAAGGCCTTGTGATTATCTTTAGCATCTTGTGCAATTTTTCTTTCGAAGCTGGCCTTAGATGATTTTATGAGGGATTGTAGTTTTAGATGATTTTATGAGGGATCATAGTTTCTTGCTAGTACTGATCAGAGATGCCTTCCCTTTTTGGGATTTTGCTCTATCATGTAGTAGCTTCCTCCTCCTGTTGTATAGCTTATTTATGGCTGGGGTCCACCAGACAGATCTCCTGCCTTTGGAGGAATGAGTCTTGGTTTTGTTTGGGATAGCACAATCCATGCATTCCTGTAGGTGTCTAGAGAAAGCGTTTGTAAAGGATTCTGTGGTTTGGGCCGTATTTTCCACTGGCCCGGGGGCTTTGAAGGATTCCACCTCGGTTTTGAGAAGTGTGAAGTTTGCTTTTGAGAAGTTCTTCACCGTGGTTTCCTTGGCTGGGGGTGGGGACGGGATATGGATGTCCAGTGAGATTAATTTATGGTCAGATCTTGCCAATGAGGGGTATACCTCTGGTATGGAACATAGAGTCCCCATGTTGGTGATGATCAGGTCCAATATGTTTTCCCCTCTTGGAGTGGTGACCAGTTGTTCCATAGCATTTGAGTTTATAAATTCTAGGAACCGTTGGGCGAGGGTGTTGGGGGGGGCTTGAGTAGTGCTCCCAGTCTATGTTTGGGTAATTGATGTCACCCAATATAATGGTGTTTGGAGAGACCTTCATATTCTCCAGTATTCTCCAGTTTTCTCAGGAAAGCCGAGTGGGGTTCCTGAGTTTGGGAGGGTGGTCTGTAGCAGGCTACAAACTGAAAGGCAGTTTTGCCCACTGTTAGTTGGACATGGATAGTCTCTGATTTTTCATGCAGTGCCACTAACCTGGAGGTGTGGGTATCTTTGAATATGGATACTCCCCCTCCTTTTGTGGTTCGGTCCGAGTTTTGGGGCCGAAAAGCATGGTATGAGGTATAACCTGCTAGTGCTGGGGTGCTCTCTGGAGCCTTGAACCAGGTTTCTGTTACTGCACAGATATCAATATTCTCCATACTGAGGAGAGTCTCGAGTGCGTGCATCTTGAGGTTTAGACTTCTGGCGTTGAGCAGCATTACCCTTAGTTTCTTTTTCTTTGTGTTGTTTATGGAGGTGGGTTTGTCTTTTGAGCCTTGCCTAAAAAAGGCACTATGGGGGTGGCAAGAGCCTTCAGTATTCGAAAGCCCAGGGGTGACAGGTGCAAGCCGTCCCTAGTGAAGCAGCGTGGCTTGTCGAGCATGTCATCCCAGGCTGACAGACATTGGATCCCCTTTGAATGACACCAATACTTTAGCCAATTGTTAAAATTGATCATTTTGTCTTTGTGCTGTGGCATCATTCTTGGTGAGGGTAATATGCTATTCAAGGTCAGGGTCATACTGGCCTGGGCTACATGATCAGAGAGCTCCTCTGTCTCTTTTCATGTAGTCCAGGGAGGTACGTCTCAGGTCAGTCACACCACCATGGACAATGACCGAGTCATATTTGTACTTGCTTTGGAGTGACCTGAGTGCTTGTGTTATGTGGCGGATCCTGGCACCAGACAGGCAGCTTACAGTGACCTTCCCCTTGTTCAGCCTGGTGAGTGGGACGTCAGTGTGTCTGACAATAGTCACCTATTACAAGTGTATTAGGTGTGTTGTTTAGCCTAAAGGGCTGTGTCTGTGTGGCACACTGACTTTGTAAACTGTGTGATATGTGGGTATTGTTGTGGGGTAGCGTTTGCTTGGATGTCTGCTTTGGAGGTCTCTGCCTTGGGCAGATTTTTATTTAGAGCCTCCAAGTATGTTTTTGTTTGGTTTTCTGTTGCGATAGGTCTATGTGAGACTGGATTTGTGGTGTGGCGATAGGTCTATGTGAGACTGGATTTGTGGTGTGTGTGGTTACCTTCTCCTACTGACTGACTGCGCCAGTATTGGGTTGAGAGAGCTCAGCCTCCAGTTTGGCTATATAGTTGCATCTCTCGCATATATTTGAGCTTGTTGGGAGGAGACGGTGGTCTGTGTACATAAGGCAGTTGTAACATTGCCTCAAGATTCCCTAAATGTTAAATTTGCATATGCTGGATATGTGATAACGTGTGTATTGTATTACTACTTTCCATGTACTTCACTGTTAATATTGGACTTCTCATAACTTTTCTCAAACTCTGCCTCTTGTGACTCAGATGGCTGTATTGATAAGACCAACTTACCCCTTTATCAAGATGGAATATACAGTGATTGTCTAATCTTATTAATATACAGTAATTAACTACATATTATATACACACACACACACACATTGAAAATCTTCCACACAGTGAAGTTTCTTACACTGTTTTAATTTAAATAAATGTGTCATCATGTGTTTCTCATATGTATTGCTTTGGTGGTTTAAAATGCATTTGCTGTATATCTTTGTAGAGCCACATATATTTGTCTACACACGGACACACATTAGATATATATATATAGGTCTACCTGATAACACCAACATGCCAAAACACCGACAATGAAATAACCGACAAAAAAAGTTCAAAAACACGAAACTTCACATGTCCAACAAACCAAAATCCTGACCATCAACAAAACTAATACCTTTCCCGAAAAACACACACAACACAAGCACACCAAAAACCTTACAAACCTACACTAAACCTTACATACACAACTATCTATGCACTAACCTTAACCCAAACCCTAACCTGTCCGCCACTATAGCACACTTGCCTGCACCCTAACCCACTTAATCTGCCCCTAACCCTCAAGTTAGTCACTATCGCACACTTACTTTACCTGCACCCTAACCCTCAAGTCCGTCACTATTGCACACTTACCCGCACCCTAAACCTAACTCCCTTAACCTGCCCCTAAACCTAAAGTCTGTCACTATCGCACACTTACCTTAACATGTCTGTTATCAGCATCGGGATTCTCAATTGTCAGTCTTCTCCATTGTCGGTGTTCTGCACTTTTGTCGTTTTCAGGTAGACCTATATATATATATATACACACACACACATATATAAATCTGTCTTAGTTTATGTATACAGACATACACGCAACCTTGTGTGTGGTGTGTAGGTGGACCCTGTTTAAATATAGCCTGGATGAGAAACTTGAAATTCCTTTCCGGGGAATTCACCTATGACCCTCCTAGGTATGGGTAGTCATTGCCAACATGCACACCATGCAGGAGGTATTTTGACTTAGTACAGCTGTTCCTATCAGCATTCGTGTCACTGACTAGTGCTAGTTTTACAAGTCACATTTTTTTTCCATTTGTTATATGCCACTTGACAAAAAAGTGTGACTCAAACTATAGACTTATAAGCTTAACCAGCCACATCTGTAAGGCCATGGAATGCACCATCATGGATACTATAAATAAGGACATAGGTGATCTCCAAACCCTTCTTATGTCACAGTTTGGATCTCCAAACCCTTCTTATGACACAGTTTGGATTTGTCAAAGACACGTCATGCCTGTTAAACCTGATAGACTTCTTCAAAAACATCACCAGAGCCATAAATGAAGGCAATCTGTGCATTCAGCCTACCTTTACTTAGCAAAGGCTTTCAGCACAGTCCACATTCAGGCATAATTGATAAAACTCTCTCAGTTCAATATCAACCCTTATGTTGTCAGGTGGGTTTCTAACTGGCTCACTGACAGATCACTCAGTCAAAGTAGGGGATTTTACCTCAACCAGCAGACCTGTCAGCAGTGAGTTTCCACAGGGGTCATTGCTGAGCCCTGTATTATTTGAAATGTACTACTCAGAAGTTCAGGCTAAAACAGGGTGGCTGTGGCTGACGACTGCAAATTTGGTGCAGTCACTGAATCCCCAAACAATGTCAATATAATTCAAGAAGGACTTGCACAAACCAATGATTGGTGGTAAAGCCATGGACTTGACACTAAAAATGCATTATCATCCCCTTCGATAAAAATGATATCCATGTATACTATATTATAAATAATAATACCCTACGTAATAACACAGTAGTGAGAAAACTGGGAACGCAAGATCTGAAGTAGGAATGTTCATTCGTCAGCAACCTGTGGGTTACGGATCCGATATCGGATCCGAGCCGGCAACTTGTTTCAAGCTAATGGATCCGAGCTCCTAGCCCCTCCCTTCACCCATAATCCCCTGCTAACCCTCCATGACCTCAGATCTAGTTTGCCGCGCTTGTGATGGCTGGATCCTTTTCTTGAGCTCCAGATAAGTGACTAAAAAGTTAATTTTTTTTCGTCAAAACTCTTTTTTAGTTTAAATTAACATTTATAAAGTGTGTCTGAGTTAGGTTCCCTATTTTTTGTTTAATACCCTCCCTTTGCTGGTCGCTAGTGTGTGAGTGTTTGTTGTGTGTCTTTTGGGGCCTGTGTGTGTGTGTAGTTTTCTTTAAAAAAAAAAAAATGTCTGAGGCCCCAAAAGCCATATTTTCTAAATGTACCGAGTGTGGCCATAAGCTCTCCCCGGCTGATGGCCACACTCGGTGCGTTCGGTGCCTTGGGGTTGAACACCTCACCTCGGGCTGTACTATCTGTGCAGTGTTCAACCCCAGGGCACTGAAAGAGCGGAGGTCGAGGCTGGTCCTGGTGGGACTTCTACCCCCGGATTCGGCTTTGGCCTCCGTTTCCTCTGTGGCTCCATCACAGCCTGTGATGGTTGCCACTCCTGCCCCCCTGCCTCCGACTGGGACTCAAACTCCCACTAAAGTGTCTGAGGACAGGGAGGCCAGGAGGGAGAAACTGAAGGAGAAGCACCACAAGCGGAGGGCCGAGACCTCCGTTAAAGCCCTGCCAGCTAAGCGGGCTTCTCCCTCAATTGATTCTAGGTCTCCTCCTCCTCTGCTCCGATCCCCTTCTTTCTCCCTGGGGCCTGAGGAGGAGGAGACCCGATCTCCGTCGAGGTCATCGAGGCGGCATTCCAGGCCTGCCTCGGTGGCCTCTTCGAGATCAACATTCAGTTTATCTGATGCAGACTTGGACCGGATGATGCGAAGGTTCATCCAGGCCCAGCTGCAGATGGGAGTGCTCTTGCCTCCCACCCTCAGGGGGGGAGCTCGACACCTTTTTTCCACCCAATTGCTCCTTCTCCGATCCGCTACCCGGGTTCGGAGCGCTCGGAGCCGAGCAGCCTTGGAGCCGGGGGTGGGTCGGTGCTGACAGTACTTTGTACTTCGGATCCAACCCTACCCTCGAGTCTGTCGGATCCGACCTCTCGGAGCTGTGGTCCGAGCTTCGGATCCGGGGGATTCAGTGTGCCTTCGGCTCCGTCCAGGTCAGAGCACACTGGTCCCTCGGATCCGACAGTCTCGGCGCCGGCTCCGATCCCTTCATCGGATCTGAGTGGGAGCCGACTTTTGGATCCATTGGAGAGTGGCTCTCCCTCGGCATTCGATGTTGTGTAGAGGGCTCTGTTGAGAGCATCCGGACCCCCGGTCCTTGCATCGACTCCTCCCTGCACTCCCTCTCTGCTGGGCCAGGCTTCCATCACCTGGCCAAAGGGACAGCCTGCTTCGATGTCACAGATAGTTCCATTGGAACAAGATGTTGCTGGCGAGGCCTCCTCTGACAGTCCCCCCGAGGAAGCTCCCCGCAAGCGTAAGTGCAAAAGGAGGCACGTGGACTCCCCTGAGTCCTTAACCGAGGACACGGACTTGGAGGAAGGGGAAGGCTCCCCAAGATCACCCCATCATGGAGATGCTGAGAATCAGAGGTGGGTGGTCTGCCCCCAAGTCTTCCTCTGACAAGTCCGTGTTTCTGGAGGCATTCGAGGCAGGCCCTTCTACCTCCTGGGTGTCCCCTCCAGCCGATCCCCCTGGTGGACCTTATCACCACCAGGGCATGGAAGGATCCGGACACCGTGGAGCCAATACCCAAGCGACCGGATAGGATCCTTAGCCCCCCTTCAGACCGGTCACATTGGAGTAAGGGCCCCCCTGTAGATGCCATGTTGACGGCGGCAGCCACAAAGAGGGAATTGGCTCAGGAGAGTCCCTCAGTCCATCCACCGAGCAGAGAGTCCCGTTTGATGGATCGTTTAGGGAAGCGAGTCTTTAGTTCAGCGACCTTCTCAGTAAGGTCTCTGAACTATATGGCACATGTCATCAGGATGCAGAGGGATCTTATCAAAGAATACGCTGCATCCCCCCCTGAGTCCATGTCGGAGGAGGATAAACAATTATACTCCACCTGAATGGCCACTCTGAGATCTATTTCAAACACCTCTATGCGGCTATTGTCCCACGCCACAGAGGGAGCTGCTAGGGCCAGCGGAGCAGGCCTAGTCATGAGACGTCAGGCCTGGCTCCGTCATTGAGACTTTACGGAGCCCTTTAAAGCGTCCCTCGCGAACGCCCCCTTTGGTTCTGCCCTTTTTGGCAAAACAGTTTGCGAGACGCTTGTCCAGAGTGAGAAGGACGGGAAGATGTCTGCCATCGGAGTCCGCTTCTCTGCTCCCCAGCGGTCCTTTTCAAGGAACCAAAAGGGTCAGAAGAAGATGTGGTTCCGAAAATCACAACATTCCCAACCAGCTCCGGACAACCAGTCCTACCGTGGCAGAGGTGGACAGGGAGGACGTCGCCCCAGGGGCAGAGGGGCTCCGAGAAATTTTGGGTCCACAGAACCTTTCTCTGAACGGCCCGTGCAGCAGCTCTGAGGGGTTGCCCGGCTGCTCCACTCTGGAGGCAGTCGGGGGCGTTTTTAGAAGCATCTAGCAGCATGGGAGTCCATCACAACAGACTGCTGGGTACTTCGCATCATATCCAGAGGGTACAAATACCAATTCTCCATGTCCCCCAATCCAAGAATCTCCCCGATGTACCACCCAATCACAGGGAGGCCGCAGCCGCAGAAATACAGCAGCTGCTAAGAAAAAGAGCCATCCAGCCCGTCCCCCAAGACCAGCTCGGATTAGGGTTCTACTCCAGGTTCTTTTTGGTGCCAAAAAAGACGGGGGATCTGAGACTCATCCTAGACCTTTCCCGCTTGAACCTGTCAGTAACCAAGGAAAAATTCCGAATGGTCACTCTTCAATCTATCCTCCCCCTTTTGAGGGAGAACGACTGGATGTGCTCTATAGACCTCAAGGATGCGTATTACCACATCTTAATGGACAAACGATCCAGGAGGTTCCTTCGCTTCCGGCTGGGAGCCAGTCACTACCAGTTCATGGTCCTTCCCTTTGGCCTCACCACAGCCCCCCGGGTGTTCACCAAAGTGTTAGCAGTGATTGTGGCCCACCTGAGACTCCAGGGAATTCAGGTCTTCCCGTACCTGGACGACTGGCTCCTGACCGCACCAACAAGGCATCTACTTTGCTCGGCCAGAGACTTCTTTCTCCATCTAGCCCCACAACTAGGCATTACTATCAATGTCGGCAAATCCCTACTGGCTCCAACACAGATCATAGAATTTATAGGTGCCAGAATAAACACCAGAGATTTGCGAGCCTTCCTAACTGCCGAGAGAATCAGAAATCTTCAACTTCATGTGCGGGCTATCCTTCATTCAGCGGCTTCACCAGCGGAATTGATCCTGAGGGCACTTGACTCCATGGCAGCAGCGATTACACTCCTTCCATGTGCCCGTTTGAACATGCGAGTCCTGCAGTGGACTCTGTTAGTGCAATGGTCCTTCCTATCCACCATCCCATTGCCATCAGCAAGGCTTGCAGAAGGGTGCGACTATGGTGGCTCCAAGCATCAAACTTCCATATGGGCCATCCCTTCTGCACCTCTCCCCCTATCGCCACGGTGACCACTGACGCTTCCCGCCGAGGGTGGGGGGGGCATTACTCAGGCAGGACAGTCCAAGGCACGTGGAACGATACAGAAACCTCCCTGCATATCAACATTCTGGAGATGAGAGCGGTGCTGTTGGCGTTGCAAGCACTTCAGAGCTTCCTCCCCGCAGGAACAATTGCAATTCACTCGGACAACATGTCAGTGGTCTGGTATATCAACAAACAGGGGGGAACCAGATCTTATCCTCTTTGCCACGAAGCCACGAGAGTGTGGGAATGGGCAATCTCCACCAACCGCTTTCTGATTGCAACGCACATTCCGGGGAGGACCAACATCCTAGTGGACAAGCTCAGCCGCACCCTACTTACCCCCTACGAGTGGTCTCTCAATCCTCTAGTAGCGAAGCAGATATTCGCAACATGGGGGCAACCCTGCTGCGATCTTTTTGCATCTCCATCAAACGCCAAATGCGGCAATTTCTTCGCTCTAATACCCCCACCAGGGGAATCTCCAAGAGACGCTCTGGTGCATGCTTGGCCACCCGGTCTACTCTATGCCTATCCTCCTCTTCCAATGATGATACAACTCTTACAGAAAGCCTCGCGTTTGGGGAGCAAGATGATTCTCATTGCCCCATTCTGGCCTTGACAAATTCGGTTCCCTTACCTGTGGTCTCACCTTGTGAATCACCCTTGGATTCTAGATCCCATTCTGGATCTCATCTCCCATCCACTGGACTTGCCAACTCCAAACCTGGACAATTTGAAACTGACAGCTTGGTTGCTCCAGTTCCACTCCTAGTTAGGACTCCCGGTATCTCTTCACCAGTCAAAGCCATCCTCGTGGCAGCGCATAAGCCCTCCACCAGGAAGGTATATTACAGCAAATGGAAACATTTTTCCATCTGGGCGGAGCGCCGTGATCTAGATCCCTTTACGGCTCCTCTTCCATCCATTTTAGACTTCTTAACTGAACTCTTTCAAGAAGGTGCTAGTTGTTCAACTGTCGAAGTGCAATTGGCAGCTATTTCTCATTATCATGTGGTACATGATACAGGACCCTTGATGTCAGCCAAATTGTGTAAAACCTTTCTCAAGGGTACCTTTCTACTTAGACCTCCTGTAAAAGAAGCCGTACCCCCATGGGATCTTACTTTAGTTCTTCAAGCCTTGACTGCTCCACCCTTTGAACCTGCTGCTTCAGTGGATCTCAAATTCTTGTCATGGAAAACAGCATTCCTTGTAGCCATTACTTCAGCGAAAAGAGTGTCGGAACTTCAGGCTCTTTCTGTAAAGCCTCCATACCTGATTTTTCACCCTGATAGAGTGTACCTCAAGATCAATCCCTCCTTTCTTCCCAAGATAACATCAGAAACCAACATAAACCAATCCATAAATTTACCAGTTTTCTTCCCTAAATATCAAAATAAGGGTGAATACAAGCTGCACTCATTGGATGTTCATAGGCAGCTTCATTTTTATACCCATAGGACAGCTGGCCATAGACAATCCGACCAGCTGTTAGTTTCCTTTGCCAAATTTAACCTGGGGAAAGCTATCTCTAAAGTATCTTTCTCGCTGGATTTCCCAATGTATCCTGCTAGCTTATCAAGCCTCGGGTAGACCCGCACCAGAAGGAGTTCGTGCTCATTCCACTCGCTCCATTTCTACTTCTGCGGCTTTCAAGTCTAGAGTTCCTTTGGATGATATTTGTTCTGCAGCCACTTGGGCTTCATCTCATACCTTTATCAACCACTACAAGCTAGACCTGCTTTCTAGAGGGAGAGCATCCTTTGGCTCTGCGGTGCTTCGTAATATCCTTCCATGATGGCCACCCAGGGTGCAGGTAGCTGGGGACTCTGTCCCACAGGTTGCTGACAAATGAACATTCCTACTTCAGATTTAGAAGTTATGTACTCACCATAACGTTCCATCTGAGTAGGTAGTTCATTTGTCTGCAACCATCCCCCCCGCCTCCCCCCCTGACCTTCTTGGATCTATTAGTTTTTAGATATCTTTTTTTTGGATATATATGGAGAGGCAAACTCGATCTGAGGTCATGGAGGGTTAGCAGGGGATTATGGGTGAAGGGAGGGGCTAGGAGCTCGGATCCATTAGCTTTAAACAAGTTGCCGGCTCAGATCCGTAACCCACAGGTTGCAGACAAATGAACTACCTACTCAGATGGAACGTTATGGTGAGTACATAACTTCTAATTAACTGTATCCTAAACTTTGCCATTTGTCTACTATGGTAAGGAAGGCATTCTATGTTGCTCACTTCATTAGCAAAGGTATTTCCTTAAGAGGTCATAACTCCTCTATACTTGACTCTCATTAGGCCAGTAATTGAGTACAATCCTCCCATTGGTATATACTTTACCAGGCACCTGCAGCAACTTGAGAGACCTCCGAGATTTCTGAAAAAGAAAATTTAGGGTCTCCAGCTACTCAGTAGCGTACAGACTACTTAGAGGAGACTTGTGCACTTGGCCTACAGAGCAATCTCATATCCAAACCCAATGGCAGTGCTGCACATCTGCAAGTCAAATGGGATAAGGGTCTGCTCCAAAGAGCTTAACCTGGCCTACAACATAATTAGGACCTGCTGGACAGACAGCTATGTCTCTTGCTACTCCTCTGGAATAGGCTACCAGTTCACATCAAACAGAGCCACTCTATGACCCTGTTTAAGTATAGCTTTGTTGACTGGATGTGAAACTTTAAATTCCTTGCCGGGGAGTTCACCCATGACCCTCCTAGGTATGGGTAGTCATTGCTAACTAAGATCTTGCATTTAGGCTAGATCTTTTATATTGGATTTCTCTAGTATTATATTGGGTACACATGGGTAGGCTTGTAAAGACCTTTGGGTCAGTAGCCTAGTAACCACCTGTGAACCTATCAAGTAACAAGAGTATTCTTGCTCTTAATCATCTAAAGTTTTAGAGATTGATAATTTTACTTGTGTGTTGGCATGCTCTCAGACTGCACTGCATTTTTTAAAGGGGATACCTGTTACCATATGCATTTGGTTGGAAGAGGTACTTAGGAGGTAAATCTCAGCAGCAGGTGGCCAAGAGTAATTACATGTAGACATTAATTTGCCATTATAGAGTTAAAGTTCTTTCTGGATATACAAACAGAAGGCAAACAAGGAACTCCCAACTCAAAATTGGACGGCATATGTATAGTTCAGGGCGGAATCAATCTGCAAACACGCTGAGGTGAAGAGTAATTAGACATTTTAAATTATATTGCTTTCAGAGTGGGCTCTATAGTGGCACTGGACACAGCATGAGTACAAATTCATTCACAGTATTGATGGACATGAGAGTAATAGATACTTTGAAGGCAGCATTACACATAATTCATTCAAAGTATCGATGGACATATGAGAGTAATAGATACCTTGAAGGCAGAATTACACATGGCAAGCTATCCGCTGGCTGCACAAAGCCATGGGGAGGCAGTGCAAACCTTATGGGATAAATTCCAAAATATGTCATCAGTAATACAACAGAGATTGGTTTTATCAGCTCTATGTGGAGCATTTATATGGTTAAAATAAGAATAGCCTAAGGATAAATAGCAGCAACAAATGACTGATCAGGAGATGAAGCACTACTTCACAGGCCATAGAATGTACTGTAGTACAATGCCTACAACCCTACCAAACAACACAGAAGCCCACTCACAGAGTGTCATCACAGACTGGCACTTACGAACAGTTTTCTGCCATGAGTAGGGTACCATGCTTACCCAGCAAAGGTGAGGGCTGTATTGAAGAAAACAGTGGAGTGAAGCTTGGATCCCAAACATATACCCCACATTCAGTTAGATTCCATGCTCATTTATCATAGTTGCAACTTCTCATGTGCAGTGGGCAAGGACATCATGGGAGAGCAGCAAGAAATTATGAAGATGAAGTCCAACGCTTATGAAAGATAGCTGAAAAATAAACTCTCAACTTGCTTAACATTATTGCTTATTTGCAGACCCTGTGTGTTACCTGTAAGACACACATTGCACCTTCCAACACCTTTTGTTGACTGAAGCTTCTTGCATGTTTGATTGCCTGGTACCTTGCTGGTGCTCTTCTGTGTGAATGGAAACCCCTGTCTTATATTACCTTCTGGAACATGCTGACATTACCTGTGATGTATTGTGGTACCTAAGATATAACATGCATAATTTGTGTTAAAGGCTGATTATGATGTTTACACTGAGGTCATATGGTTTGCTGAGCTGTACACCCTTCCACAATCCTTAACTGTTGCCTGCTATTCATGGTGATATGTATATCGAGGGTTCAAATGCCATTTTGGATATGTGCAGTTCTTGCTCTGTATGCCATTCTCCAACATAGTGCTGTCCATCAGTAGGGTACATGGTCCATTCCACCCTGCTTGCCCTCTTACAGCTATGCAACCATAACAAAAAGTAATCTTTTATAGGCACGGAAATAGAACATGGCTGACGCAACAGATTTCTATCCCACGGAATTCTGTACTTACTGATTAAACTTTCTATGCATGTCAAGCAATATTACACATCATCAGTAATATTCTGAATGAATAGCATGGAAATAATAAATCCTCTTTGGGGTATATAGCAAGGTGCTTCTGGACCATGGAGTTTAGCTCATTCAACAGTGCTCAGGCTTAGCTGACTATGCTTATCAATGGTGTCTTAAACTGCATACCTATGAACTTATCAACCTAATATATAATTACTGAGCATCTCACAAGTGTCTATGCTGCATATAGAATATATATGCAGACAAAAACATGCTGCATATAGAATATATATGCAGACAAAAACATCAGTTTATTGATGAATGTATTGCTATAATCCTTCTCATTTGAATGTCCTAATATGGTCATTAGTATATACTACTGTCTACACCAGTTTTCATACTACCATGACTGTGCTACAGATACCTCTGAATTGCATATGCTCTGCTTGTCAACACTGCTATTTTTCCTTTCTGAATACGCTGCAGTGGTAGCATTGTCGCCTCACAGCAAGGGGTTCTCCTGTTTGATTCTTGGCTGGAGTGTCTTCTGTGTGGAGTCTGCATGTCCTCCCTGCAGTTGTGTGGCATTCGAAAGATGTGTGAATGGGTGTCGGGCTGGCACCTTGGCACTGTAAAAATCTACTGCCAATCATTAGTGGACCGGAGTTCCAATGTGATGACCCCTAACCAGGAAAAGCCGAAAGAAGAACAATAAAAACAAATACACCCCTACTGTGTTTTATGTCCTGTAATAGTACTGACTACATAACAAGGTACCTGTAAAGCAAGCGTTTAATTGTTTATTTTAGTAAGTAATGAAAACAACAAATAGATGTATGCTCTACTCTCCAAGGTACCATCAATTACACAAATCATTTAATGTATTCCCCTTATTCCTTTATTCAGCTGTTTATTAATTTCAGCTTGATAACCATGTAAGTGGGTGGCTGGCAGACCCTTTTCAGTCACAACTTGAGCTCCATGGAGCAAGACACAAACAGAAAATTGGAAATAGAATAACGAAGTATACTACTTTCTGAAAGAATGTCAAACAGCTTGGCAAAGTGCTTAAGTGGAATTCAAGTAAGATGACAGTTGAAAAGATATAAGAAATGTAAACAGGCAAGAAGGGCATTGTTGCTCATGCCTGAAATATTAGTATGCATATACATATGTAAAATGTATAAATAAGCTGTTTGTGGCTATGTTAAGTATAGAAGGGTCCATTTTTATTTATTTTTTTAGCTGTATGTGCAAGTAGTGTTCTTTAAACTAATGAGTGTGTATTATATATGCATTGCTATGATTCTTCAGCAAAATTGTCTCCTTGCAACAAAATATCACACTTGCTTTTACTTGCAATTTACACGGTTTCTCTGCAAACTTGTTACATTAAATCAAAAATCAAAATGTCTATACATACATATGATAGTTATGAAACAGTCAAATAAAACTATGACTTCACGTGGAACCAGAGTGTCTACATGTGTTTATTTTGTGAAATAAATGAAACTACAATTTCACATAGAATATGTGTTTGTATACTTATTTATGTATGTATGTATGTATGTATAAAGTTGTACTGGCTAGTTCTAATTTGAAACTAGACTGTCTAGTATATAGGAATATGCATGCAATAAATGCCATTAATTTCTTGTGATGTCGTGACATTTCAGTTATAATTGAAGCCCTACCTTTCAACATTATAGTGCACTGAGAAAAGCCTTGACAGAAACATTTAATTGGCTCAAGTAGTTACTAAAGTCCAAGATAAAAGCGTAGACAACGGTAACTTTACTCAAAAGTGTTACACAACAGCAAAAAGGTACAAGCAAAAGATGGAGTCCATTTGACTCAAAGGTTCCTCGTTACTCCCCAAGAAATACCCTCTACAACTTATCCCCCCACTGTTACTAAAGAATGGTTTCTCACTGAGCTCTTCATAGTTAAAAAACAATACAGCAATGAGCCCTAATAATATCCAGGTATGCTTCCTATACAGTTTGAAAAATTACCCCTGAGGCCCACTAGAATGTCTGTTCAGCCACAACCTTCAGACAGGTTTTGTCCCTAGGGAAAAAAAGGATTGCAACAGTCATCTCTCTGCATAAAGGTGGGCCATCAACAGACCCAGGGAACTGCAGACCCATAAGTTGGACTAGTCTTGTATACAAAGGCATGGAAAAAGTTATCATTGATCTAATAAATATATATATGGAATCTTCAAACACTGGACCCATCCCAGTTTGTTTTTTTTCAGTGGTAGGTCACACCTACTAAACCCAGTGGACTACTTTGAGAAGACCACTTGAGCCATGGATGATGGGCAAAAAGATGCATACTGCCTACCTCGACCTGGTAAAGGCATTCAACACACTACATCACTTGGGTATGACAGACAAACTGAAAACTTTTAGACATAAATCTGCATGTAACTCAATGGATAGTGAAATGGCTCATGGATAGTACATATGAAGTTAGGGTGGGGGTATTCACCTCCACCAACAGGCCTGTTAGTAGTGGTGTTCCAGAGGGCTCAGCACTTGGGCCTCTCCTATTTGGAATACACTTCTCTGAAGTCATAGCAAATATAGATCTTTAGGTGACCAGATCTGCAGATGAATGCAAGTTGGGTGCAATGACTGATTCCTCCAAAGATGTAGATATCCTTGAGGAGGGTCTGACAGTCAAGTAACCGGTGCCAGAAACATAGCCTAATACTCTGCAAAAATGCATGTTTATACCCTTTGGAAACATGACCCCCCCCCCCTGCAAATTACAACATTAATAACACTTTCCTAAGAGCAGACCCAGTGATAAGGGACTTGAGAACTCAGGTTGACAGTAACCTGAACTTTGATCACCATGTGTCCACGGTGGTGAGAAAATCCTTCTATGGGGCAAGTTACAAGTTATGGCAAGGCATCCAGATCTAAGGAGATCATAGTCCCGCTATGCTTAGCCCTCTTTAGACCAATAATCGAGTACACTGCACTCTTCAGCATGTACCTGACCAGGCATTTGCAACAAGCATAGTGGCCACAGAGATTCCTCATTAAAAGGTGTAAATAGCATGTCTTAAGTGGATCACCTCAAACTCTTTTTTTCTGTACTCCATCGCCAGCTATAGTGAAATGTAGGAAAAGGTAGGGTACTGGTTAGCAATGAACTTTTCTTTAAATAAGCTATACTTTACTGGGTATGACACTGATGCATAGAGTGTATTTTATGTAGCATATATCATGGATTGAGGTAGGGTAAAAAAAAAAAAAGACATTAAAAAGTGCTGGATCCTCATAGGTGCACTGGTTCCAGGACTAGAAAAACTGACCGTGTAGAATCTTCAAGACACAGAAACATTCCAACAATGGAGTTAGGCCAGGTTTAGGGTGATGATGTCTCTTCCCCATTGTAGAAGGAATTACTAGTCCACAAAAACTGATAGGTCAGAAAAAGAGCCATAAAGATGATAAACGACTGTTTAGGATAAGAAAGAAATGATGTATTATTACTATTAAGCAAGATGCCCATAATTTCCAGATGCAAGAAATTCAAAAACATTGAGAGAAATCAGAGAAAAGAAAAATACTTACACAAAAAAACTGTCAAAAACCTTCTAATGCATCTTTGTGTTCATTAATGCAACTGATCCATGAAAAGCATTAGATAGACAAAAACTTTGGGCCATTTGGAAAAAGAAGCAACCAAGGAGGTGCAGAAAATGTAAAGAACAAAACCCAGATATTTTTGAAAGGCATGAAAAATAAACATGGATATGGGAAAGAAAGAGATCTGTTTTGCTGCGGTACTTATGCAAAGGAGGCAGCCAAAGTAATCAATACCAGAAAGCATCTCCAAAGTTATTTGAAGAGAAATACAGCAAAAGTATCCTGATATGGAAACTTTCACAACACAAAAATAGGATCACAAAGGGGTAATGTAAAACAGAAGATTAATAAAGTGGAAGTTAAACCAATAGAAGCTAAAGCTAAGGCATACTTCCAAAGTGAAGGATTTAGTGTAGAAAGTCTAACACACTTTGTTACAGCATGATGGAACAATTGGTCCCCAAAGTAAAGAAAACTAGGTATAAATCCCTATGTCACAAGATGGGTTGCCAACTGGCTCACTGACAGAACCCACACTGTGAAAGTAGCAGACTCCAAATCCGACTTTAGACCAGTGACAAGTGGAGTACCACAGGGTTCAGTCCTGGGTCCTCTCCTGTTTGGAATCTACTTCTCTGAAATACAGGCTAACACAGCAGGTCTTTGGCTAATGAAGTTCGCAGATTACTGCAAACTAGGAGCCATAATCGAAATGCCTAACGATGTGAACATCCTACAAAAGGGCCTCACTGAGACAGATGCCTAGTGTCAAAGCCATGGCCTCAAGCTCAATGCCAAAAAGTGCATTGTCATCCCCTTTGGTAATAACTCTGTACCCATGAACTACAACATAGGCGGTAGTATACTTAACACTGAAAGTGTGATAAGAGACCTTGGGACACAGGTGGACAGTAGTCTCTCCTTTGATAATCACATTGCCACAGTAGTCAGGAAATCTTTCTACGTGGCACACCTCATCACAAAAGGTTTCTCATCCAGAAAAAAAGAGGTCATTGTTCCCCATCTACTCATCACTCATTAGACCCATTTTAGAGTACAATGCCCCTTTTGGTATGTACCTCAAAAGCCATCTACAACAACTGGAAAGGCCACAGAAATACCTCACAAAGAGGATTACTGGCCTCAAACAGATGCCCTATGCAGACCGTCTCAAAAAACTCCAGCTTTACTTGGTCACATATCGCCTACTCAGAGGCGAACTCTAACATACAAAGCTATGTCAAACTCAGAGCTGTTGGACATGCTCCTGTTAAAGAAATCCCAATCCCTCCAAGGTACATGCTCTAGGGACATAAACCTTGTCACCACAATAAACAGAACATGATGGAGGGATAGATTCCTGTCCCAGAGACTTCCCATACTCTGGAACAAACTACCTACCTATATCAAACAAAGCTCCTCATTAGCACTCTTCAAGAAAAATCTTGATGATTGGATGGGAAATAGGAAATTCACCCCGGGGATCACCTCTGTGGCTCTGCTCGACAGTGGCACAGGAAAATAATTTTCTTGGGTGGCAAAAGCCAAGGTACCTTTTTGCCTGGGCTTGTATAGGCCCCAGGGCCGATAGCCTAGTACCTACCTATGAAACATAAAGAGCGGGACACATCGGTGGAAGAATTATGGACATGGGAATGTATAGTAACTTTAATGTGTCACAATAATTATGCAAAGGCAAAAAAAGAAAACAAATCAATACAAAAAAGTGGCACCAAGGATAGTTGCAGAGAAATACAGCAAAGGCAAACTGATATACAACATTTCACAATACAAAAAATAAGAAAACAAAGGGGGAAAGTAGAAAAGAGGATTGCTAATGGGGAAGTTAAAGAAATAGATACTGTAGTTATGGATTACCTGTGAAGTAAAGGATTTAGTGTATAAAGTCCAACAGTGTTAATGTTGCAGCATGATGGGTCACCGAGTCTAACAAATGAAGGTGAAACGGTAAGCATCTGATCACTTGCCACTTGATGATTCTCTACAGCCTTCAGTAGGAAATGAGTACAAAACCTCAGCTGGAGTCGCACAGCCAGGAAAGGAGCAAGAAACACTGGCAACTCTGACACAATGTAGTGTAGCGATAGACAAGTGATAACTCTGACACAGTCAGTGTTGTCTAGCGATAGACAAGTGACAACTCTGACAGTCAATGTGTAGTGATAGGCAAGTGACAACTCTGACACAGTGTTGTGTAGTGATAGACACGTGAATTCCTATATGAAAGAGCAACAGATCGTGCAGCATGCAGCTAAAGATATGTCACAGAAAGATGTTCACTAACTTTCTGTAGAATCCCTGAAGCAAAAAGAGAGCAAAGGTAGCAGTTGCTTTATTTAATAGAGATGGATAGACATATAATGATCAATGAAAAAATATTACAGAAAGTCAATAAGACCCAAAATGTTAGTCTGGTTAAATTAATACAGTAATTAAATCTTTCAACAGAAATCTGTGCAATATAACAGAAGTAAATAGGCTATAGTAATTTGCAGCTAAATTAATAACAGTTAAAGTCTTACCACAAAAACACTGGGCAATAAGGGAAAGGAATGGAAGAAATCAAATGCCATCATGGAAGTTCTAAATACAGACAAAGCAGTTAAGGTTAGAAGTGTCACTGTTAGAGGAGGGAACAGATCAATACAGATAAAGAACTCTTAAGACAGAGATGTGATAAAAGCAATGCACAGTATCAGAACAGATCAGTATCTATTGTGCACTATCACAAATCATAGACTAAAAATATAAGCTCAGAAACGAAGAAGATATGCAGATAAATATAAAGGAAAAGTACAAAACAAGCACTATATTGATCATCCAAAACACTTTTATACAGAACTGAGAAACAAGTCAAAAAGATTGAAACGCCAAAAAAAAAAAAAAACAGAAATCGGTAACATTTTGGACAAATATATATCAAGATCCTGTGGAACATAAAGATCCTGAATGGATCGAAAAAGTAAAAGAAAGAAGTTCAAATGTACAGGATATGAAATTGGATGAAGTAATGGCCAGAGAAATTGAAACAAAGTTAAGAAAAGATCATAATTGGAAAATCTCAGGCCCAGATGCAGTACCTAACTTCTGGCTAATAGTATTAACATCTTTATATGAATATTTACCCATGATTAAATGCTATTTATATGCACACCTGGAAAAGACACCAACCTGGCTAACAAAGGGAAAAACAATATTTCTACTTAAGAGCAAACATGCAAGCTACCCATAAAATTATAGACTAATAACTTGCCTTCTGTATATGTATTACCTATATACTGGAATTGATGCCGACAAGAGTTTGTAGTCATTTATAAGAAACCTCAGTCATGGCAATACAACAAAAGGGTAACAAAAGAAAGTCACATTGAACCAAGTTTCATTTTTTGTAGAATAAACTCATTATGGAAAAAATGTAAACGGGAAGAATCTAAATATATCATGGATAGATTACAAACAAAGCATTTGCCAGTATCCCACATTCATGGATGAAACGGGGCTTAAAAATTTATAAGATACACCCTACAGTGATCGATTATGTTGCAGCAGCCATAAAACAGTGGCAAGCCACTTTGCAGTTACACCGTGATAAAGGACAAATTACAGGGAAAAAATTCAAAGGGGATATCATCTTCTGTTGGTATTGGCATCATCCATTAAGACAGTGGGATGCTGCTCAGTGGTTGACTCATACCTGCCTGTGTCACACATGGTCTGCAGAGGTACATCTCAGGTCATTCACATCCACATGGACTATGACCGAGTCATACTGATACTTGAGGTTTAGAGACCTCAGTGCTTGCATGTGATGAATCTTGGTCCCTGACAGGCAACTAACTGTAACTTCTCCTTCTCTAGCCTGGTGACAGAGACATTGGTATGTCTCACAATGGAGTCTCCTATGAACAATATATTTGATTCTGTGGTGTTGCACCTGATGGCCTTGATAGTTGAGGCACAATGACAGGTGGTTTTATGTGATGTGGTGAGAGTTGTCTTATTTGTGTGCATGCAGTGTTTCTGACAAATGTGTTTGAGAGGAATTTGAGGTTTGGGTAAGTTGCATGTGAGCTCATCCTCAATTATAGTTTATTAGCCATTTGGGCAGTTTTTCCATCCTTTTCAACTTTCTAGTTTAAAACACAAACCCACATACCCACCTTTGTGGACCCTCTTAAATAGAAATTTACCCAAACAGCAGAGACCTCTGAAATAGAAATTCACTCAACCACCACAACACAGCACAAACCGCAGGACACATAGCTCACCTCCAAAGTGTGCCCCTCAACCTAAGCCCCTAAGGCTAAAAACCTTGCCCAAAACACAAATCATATGTGACTCAATACTGAGGCACACAGATGTCCCACTCACTAGGTTGAATAAGGAGAAGGTGACAGTCAGCTATCAGGTGTCAGAATCCAACATATATAACACATGCACTTCGGTCACTCCACAAGTACAGGTATGACACTGTCATTGTCCATGTGGGTGCGAATGACTTGAGACGCACCTCCCTGGACTACATGAAAAGAGAATGGTGGAATTCCCGGATTATGTGGCCCAGGCAGGTATGACACTAGCCCTGAGCGGTATCCTACTGTCAACCAGAATGATATCGCAGTACAAACAAAAAATAATTGACTTCAACAATTGGCTAAGTTTCTGGTGTCATTCTAAGGGGATCCAGTATCTGTCTGCTTGGGATGACATGATTCACAGACCTAGATGCTTTGCCATAGATGGCCTGCATCTGCCACCCCTGGGTTTTTGGGTACTGGCTAAGGCTCTTCCCATCCCTATAGTGCTTTTTTTAGGCATGTTCCAAAGACCAAATTACCACCGTAACAGCTATAAATAAATGCAATCTGAGGGTCATGATGCTCAATGCTAGAAGTCTAAATCTCAAGATGCACTCACTCGCAGCACTCATCAAAATGGAGAAGATTGACATTTGTGTTGTAATGGAGACCTGGTTTAAAGCAACAGAAAGCACCCCTGCACTACCAGGCCATAACTCATTCCACACCTTTCAGCCACAAAGTATGAACCAAAGCTCCAAAGATGGTAGTGTCTCCATATTCATAAAGGATATGCACACCTCCAGACTAGTAGCCCAGCATAATCCATCTGAGATATTTCAGGTACAACTAACATTGGGTAAGACGGCAATCCAGGTCACAGCCTACTATAGGTCCCCAACCATGTCACTAGACTCTCACTCCACGTTCCTAATTACCCTAGAATCTATCAAGGTCAAACTCAACACTCTTTTACAAGGAGATGTCAACTACCCCTCCATCAAGTGTGGAAAACTACTCAAGCACCAATACACTAGCCCAACACTTCCTGCAATTCATAAATTCCAATGCCCTAGACCAGCTCATCCTCACCCCCACTAGAGGAAGCAATATCTTTGACAATTAGAGGAACCAATATCCTTGACCTGGTTATTACTGACATGAGTGACCATTGCTCCTCACCAATGGTTAATCCCTCACTGGTCAGATCCGACCATAGGCTAATCAACATGGAAATCCACATCTCGCCCACACACCCCACAAAGGTAACCACTTTGAAAAACTTCTCCAAAGCAGACTTTGGACTCACTTCATAACTGGCTTTAGAGAATTGGATGAGGGATCTCAACTTTTTGTTGAGGCTAATAATGTAGTTTTTCTAGTCGTGGGATGTTACCTTTTTCTACAACTGTTTCTTCCTTCTGTTGTAGAGTTTATTAATGACAGAGAACCACCAGATTGGCTTCTTTTTTGGAGGAGAGCATCTTGGTTCTGTTGAATATGGCTAGTTCCATGCATTTGTGTACATCTTCATACAGTACACTGGTGTATGATTCAGCAGTCATGCAGCTATTTTCCATTTGCGTGGGTGCCATGAAGTTAGCCACCTCTGTTTTTAGGAGTCCTGGTTGACTCATACCTGCCTGTGTCACATATGGTCCGGAGAGGTACGTCTCAGGTCATTCACATCCACATGGACTATGACTGAGTCATACTGATACTTGAGGTTTAGTGACATCAGTGCTTGCATGTGATGAATCTTGGTCCCTGCCAGACAACTAACTGTAACTTCTCCTTATCTAGCCTGGTGAGAGAGACATTGGTATGTCTCACAATGGAGTCTCCTATGAACAATATATTTGATTCTGTGGTGTTGCACCTCATGGCCTTGATAGTTGAGGCACAATGACAGGTGGTTTTATGTGATGTGGTGAGAGTTGTCTTATTTGTGTTCATGCAGTGTTTCTGACAACTGTGTTTTGAGAGGAATTTGAGGTTTGGGTAAGTTGCATGTGAGCTCATCCTCAATTATAGTTTATTAGCCATTTGGACAGTTTTTCCATCCCTTTCAACTTTCTAGTTTAAAAGCCTGCATTTACACTTGTTTTTCCACCTTTCCTGTAACTAGTCTAGTACAGATACAAATTTGCTGTATCCGGGACTGTTTGTAAGCTTCTGAGCCCCCAAGCCTTTCTGTGTTGGAGGGGAAGCCTTTTAGCTTATCAGTGGGAGTGGTAAGCACTAGGTAGCCTATTTACCACAAGAGGAGTGGTTTCTGGCCCAGAAATTGTAGTTTATTGGATGTTTGGGCAGTTTTTCCATCCCTTTCAACTTTCTGGTTTAAAAGCCTGTGTTTGCATGAGTTTGCCCTTGTTTAAGCTCTGCACTGCAGCGTCAAGCTGAGGTAAACTATTCTTGGTGCCAGAAAGTCTCTTTAGTTTTTCCCATAGATCTTGCTAGTTCCTTATCTCTTGCACTTCAAATAGCTTAATCACTCTGCACTTCAACAGGTTTTTGTAGCAACCATTGTAGCACACTTAAGTGCCATTAGCACTAGTCATTCTTCAAGGAAATAGCTCCAGTACATAGCAGTTATGACCACCCCTCCTGGCATGATTAAAGGGCAGTTCCCTGAGGTTTCTCCTATTAACCTGGTGCACTTGGGTATTCTTAGGTAGTGTAGCAACTGCCTCATGTACACAGACAACCCTCTCCTCTTACCTACCAACACTCATACTTGTGAGAGATGCATTTATATCACCAAATTGGAAGCTGTGTACTCTCCAGCCAAGACTGGACTAGCTGGTTAAGAGGAAAAGGTCAATACCTGCGCCACACCACATGGAACACATAGCCCTCCAAAACACCCACTATCGCAGCTCTTGCATAAAACACAAACCACATACCCACCTTCGTGGACCCTCTTAAATAGAAATTTACCCAAACAGCAGAGACCTCTGAAACAGAAGTGCACTCAACCACCACAACACAGCACAAACCGCAGGACACATAGCTCACCTCCAAAGTGTGCCCCTTAACCTAAGCCCCTAAGGCTAAAAACCTTGCCCAAAACACTAATCATATGTGACTCAATACCGAGGCACACAGATGTCCCACTCACTAGGTTGAATAAGGGGAAGGTGACAGTCAGCAATCTATCAGGTGTCAGAATCCGACATATAACACATGCACTCTGGTCACTCCACAACAAGTACAAGTATGACACTGTCATTGTCCATGCGGGTGCAAATGACCTGAGATGCACCTCCCTGGACTACATGAAAAGAGAATGGTGGAATTCTCAGATTATGTGGCCCAGGCAGGTATGACACTAGCCCTGAGTGGTATCCTACTGTCAAACCAGAATGATATCGCAGTACAAACAAAAAATTATTGACTTCAACAATTGGCTAAGTTTCTGGTGTCATTCTAAGGGGATCCAGTATCTGTCTGCTTGGGGTGACATGATTCACAGACCTAGATGTTTTGCCAGAGATGGCCTGCATCTGTCACCCCTGGGTTTTTGGGTACTGGCTAAGGCTCTTCCCACCCCTATAGTGCTTTTTTAGGCGTGTTCCAAAGACCAAATTACCACTGTAACAGCTATAAATAAATGCAATCTGTGGGTCATGCTGCTCAATGCTAGAAGTCTAAATCTCAAGATGCACTCACAGGAAGCACTCCTCAAAATGGAAAACATCGAAATTTGTGCTGTAATGGAGACCTGGTTTAAAGCAACAGAAAACACCCCTGCACTACCAGGCCATAACTCATTCCACACCTTTCAGCCACAAAGTACGGACCAAAGATCCAAAGGTGGTAGTGTCTCCATATTCATAAAGGATATGCACACCTCCAGACTAGTAGCCCAGCATAATGCATCTGAGATATTTCAGGTACAACTAACATTGGGTAAGATGGCAATCCAGGTCACAGCCTACTATAGGTCCCCAACCATGTCACTAGACTCTCTCTCCACATTCCTAATTACCCTAGAAGTTATCAAGGTCCAACTCAACACTCCTTTACAAGGAGACTTCAACTACCCCTCCATCAAGTGTGGAAAACTACTCAAGCACCAATACACTAGCCCAACACTTCCTGCAATTCATAAATTCCAATGCCCTAGACCAGCTCATCCTCACCCCCACTAGAGGAACCAATATCCTTGACCTGGTTATTACTGACATGGGTGACCATTGCTCTACACCAATGGTTAATCCCTCACTGGTCAGATCCGATCATAAACTAATCACCATGGAAATCCACATCTCGCCCATGCACCCCACAAAGGTAACCACTTTGAAAAACTTCTCCAAAGCAGACTTTGGACTCCTAAAAACAGAGGTTGCTAACTTCATGGCACCCATGCAAATGGAAAATAGCTGCATGACTGCTGAATCATACACCAATGCACTGTATGAAGATGTACACAAATGCATGGAACTAGTCATAGTCAACAGAACCAAGATGCTCTCCTCCAAAAAAGAAGCCAATCTGGTGGTCCTCTGTCATTAATAAACTCTACAAAAGATGGAAGAAACAGTTGTAGAAAAAGGTAACATCCCACGACTAGAAAAACTACCTTATTAGCCTCAACAAAAATGTGAGATCCCTCATCCAATTCTCTAAAGCCTGCTATGAAGGCAGAATTGCAGCAGGCACTAAAAACAATCACAAAGCCTTCTATAGCTATGTCAAGAACCTCCATGGCAAAACACAGATTTGTCTATGAGATACTGCACAATGGTACCTCATATAGTGAGCCAACAGATATTGCAAATATACTGGCTGACAGATTCAGTGCCAACTTTACCCCTCCCCCCAAAGGACCAATCTCAATACCAGAAGAATGCCAGACACCCAGCATTACTGCAGCACAGGTTAAAGCTGCATTGTCCAAGGCCAACAATACAGCTTTCATGGGACCAGATAATATCCCTGGCTGTATTCTACATGAACTACAAAGTGAACTGGCACCATGTCTGTGTGCCCTGTTCAGTTACAGCCTCACCTCAGGCTTTGTCCCTACTGAATGCTGCACTACAGTCATCCCTTCTCTATAAAGGGGGAGTGATTAAAGACCCTGTGAATTATCGCCCCATTAGCCTGAGAAGTCTGATATGTAAAGCTATGGAATGCATCATCATGGACCTGATTAACAAAGATATAGGAACTCTCCATACTCTAGACCCCACTCAATTTGGCTTTGTGAAAGGGAGATCATGCCTGCTCAACCTGGTTGACTTCTTTGAGTCAGTCACCAGGGCTGTGGAGGAAGGTAAGGCAGTGCATACAGCATACCTTGATCTGGCCAAGGCCTTTTTTACCATTCCTCACTCGGGAATTACTGATAAACTCACCAAACTAGGCATCAATCCCTATATCATTAGGTGGCTTGCAAAATTGGCTCATAGATAGAACACACAGTATGAAAGTAGTGGACTCCAAGTCTGACTGCTGACCAGTCACAAGTGGAGTACTACAGGGATCGGTCCTGGGTTCTCTGCCTCCAGCCTTGTTACTATGTAAGCAAGTGTACTTTTGTACAGAATTTTTAGCCAGTCTTTACTCTGCTGAAGCCCTACTTAATCTATGCTTATACTTCCTGTTGATTTGTGCCTTTACCTTGTTCAACTTTATTATACCCACAAAGAAACCACAAGTTATATAAAGCCAACAAATTCACTGTCATCAAGCAGGTAGGACTGCTTAAAAAAAAAATCAATAAATCTGAGTGCCAAGAATGCAACACAAAAGGAAATTTGAAACTTGTAGAACAAAGGACGAGCATTAAGACTTTTCAAAAGATAACTGTTTCCCTCTCGACTCCATAACAGTTTTTCATCACTACTGCTTTCTTTCCTTTAAAAATTACTTCCTTCTCCTTTATGGCACTAAAATGTAAGCTAACACAACATTCCATATCCTCATTTCTATTTAAGGCAAACCACATCCCCAGCAAAAACATTTTGAAAGCTTGCACATATTCAGAAACAACCATTTCTAGTAGCAACAGACTAACTACTACTACCTGGCAGTAACAAGTTGGCGGGTGAAGCACCACCGAATCTGCACGTACAGTAGACATCCAGGTGCAGCACAGCAAACCAACAAGTGCCTGTGAACTGTGGTGGTTTCGCATAAACAATGACCCAATCTTTAACATCTGCTACTTATCATGGCAAAAACAGTGCTACCTATAAGACTAGTGACCAAAATTAAAGAAATATGTAACACTTGAATGCACTACACACAATAATATACTAAGTAACCAGGGCCAAAGGACTGGCTGACCACAAAAGGGTGCAGGAACCTTTTTTGGTATAAAATGAGATCTATGCAGTCTCACACACACACACACACACACACACACATACACACACACTTGGTTAATCCAAACCTGATCCAAAATGGGCATCCTAATCAAATGGCCAATGAGCGTGGCTGTTAATGCATTTGTAATCTGAAATGAGTGGCCTGCTGTTGCTGTTAATTTCCTGTCCACTGATTTATAATCCGAAACTAATGGCTGGAGTGCTGCTGTTTAAACAAACGGCTATAATCCAGAGTTTCCGCTCGCATTTGCAGCCAGACCAGCCGTAAATGACAACATGAGCTCCTTGAGCTCAATTCTGACTGGCTGGTACCCCTGACAGAGCTGACGTCATCGCACATGTGATGACGTCAGCTCCAACAGCACGGTATTTGAAAACATTAAAAAAAATGAAAAAAAATCGGAAATGAAGGGGTGCCACTCGGGAATCGTGTACCACTTCATTTGGAACCCAAAACTCAGTAAAAACCAAGTAATTCGGTATGGTTGAGAGGTATGTTTCTCTCCTGTTTGGTATCTGCTTCTCAGAAATCCAGGCCAACACAAAGGGACTATGGCTGACCAAGTTCGCAGATGACTGCAAGCTGCGAGCCATTATTAACTAAGTGATGCAGACATCCTACAGAAAGGTCTCAGTGAGAAAAATGACTGCTGTCAAAACCATGGCCTTAAGCTTAACGCCAAAAAAATGCATTGTCATCCCCTTTGGTAAAAACTCAGGTCCCACTAATTACCACATCAATGGGAGGCCACTGAACACTGAAGGCATTATAAGAGATCTGGGGATGCAGCAGGTTGACAGCAACCTCTCCTTCGACCACCACATTGTCACTGTGGTCAAAAAATCCTTCTATGTGGCACATCACATTACCAAGGGTTTTGCATCCAGGAAGAAAGAGGTCATCGTCTCTCTCTATTCTTCCCTCATTAGACCAATCATCGAATATAATGCCCAATTTGGCATGTACCTCACTAGACACATGCAACAGCTGGAGAGGCCACAGAAATACCTCACGAAGAGGATCCTAGGCATTAATCACATGTCCTACATGGACAGACTCAATAGACTGCAGCTATTCTCTGTCTCATATGGCCTACTTAGAGGCGATCTCTGCTTGACTTACAAAGAAATGTCTGACCAGCTCTGTCACAAATGATACATCTAAAGAAATCCCAATCCCTCCGCACCACAAACTCCAGACACCTCAACCTCATTACCACAATCAACAGAACATGCTGGAGGGACAAGTTCCTCACCCAGAGATTGCCCATGCTCTGGAGTAGACTTCCCAAACATATCAAGCAGAGCACCTCGCTGACCCTCTTCAAGAGAAATCTTGATGAGTGGATGGGTAATAGAAAGTTCACTCCGGGGATCACTCCAGTGGCTCTACTTGATAGAGGCACTGTTAACTAATGTCGGGCGGCATGATGCCAGGGCACTTCTATAGGCTAGGCTAGTAAAGGCTCCTGGGCCATTAGCCTATTTCATACCTATGAACCTATGGATAGACTTCCCATACACGTCAAGCAGTGCACCTCGGTAACCCTCTTCAAGTGCATCATTGCTGAGTGGATGGGAAACCACAAATTCGTCCCAGGGGTTCCACCTGTGTCCCTCAATGACAGGGGAAACAGGTGCTGACTGAGATTTCCTTATGAGGATAAACTCTTGGCTAGGCATGTAAGGACCCCAGGGCCATTAGCCTAGTAACCTCCTATTATCCTATATGTGGGTCAGTGTGTCTAGACCTTTGTATGCGCTGTGAGTGTTGTGTGTGTGCCGCTGACAATCTGTTTGATGTTTCTTTGTGTCTATAAATAGAGAGATATAGATACACATATATACGGATGTGTGTGTGTGTGTGTGTGTGTGTGTGTGTGTGTGTGTGTGTGTGTGTGTGTGTGTGTGTGTGTGTGTGTGTGTGTATATATAGATGTGTGTGTCTATATATGGGTCTGCTTTGAACCACTGAAATTGCATTTCTGCAAAATGTAATTTGACGACTCCATTTTTGTGAAAGTGCTTTTATCCGAATATGCACTTTCTAGAGAAACCAGTTGACTGAACAGTAAGCATGTTAGAGTTAGGCATAAATGTGTTTAGTGTAGGTAAGTTTTTTTTTTTTTTTGCTGTTCAGCAAATCATTTTTTCGTGAAAGACTTTTGACACCATTACCCACTCGGGGAATTATAGAAAAACTCACCAGCCTGAACATAAACCCCTACGTCACGAGATGGGTTGCCAACTGGCTTACAGACAGAACTCAGAATAGCGGGCTCCAGGTCCGACTTTAAACCAGTCACAAGTGGTGTCCCACAAGGCTCAGACCTGGGACCCCTATTGTTCAGCATATACTTCTCAGAAGTACAGGCAAACACAGGAGGACTATGGCTAACCAAGTTCGCCGATGACAGCAAACTGGGAACCATAATTGACTCTCCGGCTGACACGGACATTCTCCAAAAGGGCCTTACTGAGAAGGAACCTGGTGTGAAAGTCATGGTCTCAAGCTAAATGCCAAAAAATGCATAGTCATCCTGTTTGGGAAAAACAAAACACCCATGAATTACCACATAGGTGGCAGCCCCCTTAATACAGAAGAGGTAATAAGAGATCTGGGGACCCAGGTAGATGGTAATCTCTCCTTTGACAATCATATTGCCAAAGTAGTTAGGAAATCCTTCTATGTAGCCCATCTAATTACTAAAGGGTTTGTATCTAGAAATAGAGGTTATAGTGCCCCTCTACTCATCACTCATCAGACCCATCATACAGTACAATGCCCCATTTGGGATGTACCTCACAAGACACTTCCAACAGCTGGAAAGACCACAAAAGTACCTCACCAAGAGGATTACTGGACTCAAACATATGTCCTATGCATCCCGACTGGAAAAACTCTGGCTTGTACTCAGTGGCATATCGCTTACTCAGAGGTGATCTCTGCCTGACTTACAAAGCCATGTCAAACTCAGAATTGATGGACATGCTCCACCTAAAGAAATCCAAGTCACTGCGAGCCACTAACTCTAGTGAGATAAACCTCACCACAACAATAAATAGAACATGCTGGAGGGATAGTTTCCTGTCACAGAGACCCTCCATGCTTTGGAACAAAATTCCTAACTACATTAGGTAGAGCCACTCACTAACACTCTTCAAGATAAACCTTGACGAGTGGATGCGTAACAGAAAATACACCCCTGGGATCACTTCATTGGCTCTTCTTGACAGAGGCTCAGTTAATTAATCAGCGGGGCGGATTCTCAAACAAACTGATATGGTATGTGAAAGATCTGTTTATATGATGTCACTGGAGCAAAACCCTCATATTACTTGAATATCAGTACGGTTGTCAGTGGTACACACACTGCACCCATCGCACACAACTCAAAGCAAACACATAGAATATCACATATTCTGAGGCACTTATTATGTAACCTACCTAAACCTCAAAGACCTCATAGACAAAGTACATGTAACAACCCCCCCCCCCCCAGCAACCCTTAACACACTATTTCAAAACAACACCCACATCAACACATACAGCCACATCTCATGGAGCCTCTACTTCTAAGCCCATAAGTCAAGCCACCACAGAATCCAGCATTCTCTCCACTGTAGATGCCCTTGTGAGACACACTAATGTCCTTCTCACCAGGCCAAGTAAGGAGAAAGCGAGTTGCTTTTCCGTGGCCAGGATACATCACATTACACACGCCTCAGGTCATTGGAACACAAGTACTAGTATGACTCATAGTCCATGTGAATGTAAATGACCTGAGATGTACCTCCTTAGACTGTATGAAGCCAGACATCATGGAGCTCTTGGAATATGTGTCGCAGGCTAGTATGAACCTAGCATTGAGCAGCATTCTACTTTCTCCAAGGATGATGCTACAATATGAAAAAAAGATGACTAACTTTAATAATTGGCTTAGTTTCTGTTGTCATTCTAAAGGGGGTGCAATATTTGTCAGCCTGGAAGGAGATGTTTAGCACAACATACTGCTTTGCCAGGAATGGTCTGTACCTCTCCCGTCTAGGTTTTTTAATATCAGCTAAAACATTGTCTTCCCCCATAGTGTCTTTTTTTAGGCAATGCCAAACTGAAAGTACTTCTGAAATAGCAAATCAAAACCAAGAAAATCTAAAGGTGTTACTACTCAATGCTAGGAGGCTAAACAAACTCCTTACTGCCTAGAAGATCTCTTTACCCTAAATAATGCTGATGTCTGTGTGGTCACTGAGATATAGTTTAAAGCCAGAGATACAGACCAGTTACTACACAGACAGGGACTAAAGGTGAAGGTGTGTTAATTTACATAATACATATACCTCAAGGCTGGTAAACAGGATGATGCTCTTGAGCCTCTACACGTTCAAATCACCATAGGCAAAATCCCATACTATTTCCTTGCAAGCTATAGGCCCCTCTCTATGAGCCTTAAAATCCATAACTAATGCACACCATCAAACCCAATACCATATTCAAGAGTGATTTTAATTACCCCAGTATTAACTGGACCTCATATATGACACCTAAGTTGCAGGTACAGAGACTAAGCACAAGCTCCCTGGACTAGATTGTCATTACGCTGACCAGGGGCACAAACACACCAGATCTTGTCCTCAGTAACATGGCAGACTGCTGCTGCAAATCATCCAGTGTAATGTTATGTCTGGAATGGTCAGACCACAAAATGGTCTCTTTTGAAGTAAAAATAAAACCCAGAAACCCAGCCAATCCTTGAATGTTCAGGAACTACTCTAATGCTAACTTCTTACTATTAAGTGATAACTTGACAAAAGTTCAAGCCCACATATACTCTAAGAACACTGCTGCCCATGCACAACTGTTTTCAGAAACTCAATACAAGTATGTTAATAGCTGCATAGTGGCAGCTGTACTTAACCAGGAATAAGTACAGAAATAGGTAAAAAATAAAAGCAAGCCACCATGATGGAATCACAACATCAGTAGGCTGTATAACAGAAGGAAGTCCACACAAAGTCAACATGTGATAGATGCAACTATATTAAAACATTGAATCCATGCTCTCTCACATGCCTGTCACTACATCTGACACTAAGGGGGTTGTCAGCATGCACACCTCACCACCTACTCCACCAAAACCCACATCACATATACCTATCTATGTGGAGGTCCTCACTAGAAACTTACCTAAACACCAGAGACCTACCAAACACAAGCACACTACACATAATAGTTCCTCTGCAGGACACAATACCCACTAACTCATGCACCAGTGTTTCATCTATCAAACCATAAGGCTAAACACTAAACCTAACATATTAGTTATAGGTAACTCCATTGTGAGACACACTGATGTCCCTCTCACCAGGCTGGATAAGGAAAAGGCCACGGTCAGCTGTCTGTCCAGTACCAGAGTCCACCATATCACTCATGCACTCAAGTCTCTCAACAACAGGTGCTGTTATAACTCCATCATAGTCCATGTTGGTGTGAATGACTTGAGATGTACCTCTCTGGATTACATGAAGACAGGCATGACTAAAGCCTTGGACTGTGTGTCTCAGGCAGGTATGTCCCACGCATTAAGCAGCATTTTACCTTCACCTAGAATGATGCTGCCTCAATACAAACAGAACATGACTGACTACAATAATTGGCTTAGTTTTTGATGTCATTCTAAGGGGATCCAGTATTTGTCTACCTAGGAGGATATGGTCAGTCAGAAGACCTCTGCTTTGACAGAGATGGTCTTCATCTGTCACCCATGGGATTGTAGCTGTTGTCTAAGGCTCTTGCCACCCCCATAGTGCTTTTTTTAGGCAATCTCTCAAGAACAAAACTCCCATCGTAAAAATACCAACCAAAAATCACTTCAAGGTCATGCTGCTAAATGCTAGGAGTCTTAACATGAAACTGCACTCATGAGAAGCCGTCCTTACCCTGGAGGACACAGCATTTCTGCAGACATGGAGACTTGGTTCAAGGCTGTGGAGAGCAAACCATCCATACCGGGTTACATCTCCTTCCACACGTACAGACCACAAAATGAATAAAATTACTAAAGGATGCGGTATGTCAATATTCAAAGATAAGTACACCTCCAGATTGGTTAAACAATACAACACCCTTGATATACTTCAGGTGCAATTAACTGTTGGTAGTACACCTATTCAAATCATTGTCAGTTACAGAATCCCCTCCAAGAATCAGGACTCCCACTCTGCCAATTTGGATGTATCAAGATACATCCAAACACCATGGTTTTGGGCTACTTTAACTACCCTAGCATTAAGTGCGTGAATTACCCATGCTCAAATTCCCCTGCCCAAAGGTTCCCTAACTTTGTCAACCAGATGGTTGACAACCCCACTAGGGGTGCCAACATCCTGGATCTGGTGCTTACAGATATGGGAGAACATTGTAGCGCCCCCACTGTGAGATAATCCCTTGTGAGATCCAACCACATATCAGTCTCATCAGAGGTAACTATCACACTTGCCCCCCCCCCAACAGCAACTACACTAAAAAACTTCTCCAAAGCAGATTACAACCTCTTATGGGATAGTATAAATAGCTTCACTGCACCCTCCCCCCTCAGATGGAGCCAGCAACTATGTCGAGCTCTACACCAATGCCCTGTACAAGCACCTGTATAACTGCATTGACTCAGCAGTACCTGCTAGGACCAAAACAAGCTCTTGAAGGAAGGCAAAACCTGCCTGGTGGACAACCACCATTAACAGGCTTTACATTAAAAGGAAGAAACTGCTATCCAAGAGTAAGTAGGAGCAGGATCTAAACTGGAAGCACTCCCTCCTCAGATTAAATAACCAAATAAGACTTCTTGTGAAGTCCAAGTCAAACTACGAATCCAAGTTAGCTTTCTCAACCAAGGACAACCATAAGGTGCTCTTTAGTTACATCCGTAACCTAAAAGGTAAGACCTAGAGTTGTGCAGAACTGGTAGTTAATAGTAACACACATACTGAGCCAGTGGACGTAGCTAACCTACTAGCTGACAGATTCGGTGAAAACATCACTCACCCATCCCC
>NC_056731.1:1531468889-1531531132 GCF_019279795.1 Protopterus annectens
CACCTCACCCCCAGAAAAAAAAAAGAAAATTAACCATCATTTCCCCACAGGATGTTCCCGGGCAATGCCTAAAATTAATACTTCGTGATGAATACATTACCATGTAAATAAAGTCAAACGCATTGAATCAATGAAGACGTTTTAAACAACCCATCATTTAAGCTTCTAATTAAATGAAATGAAAACAAGCCAGCAGAGATTTAGATATTAAGCACAAAATATTTTCTCACCCAAAGTTGTCTCATAAGGCGGCCACTGGTGTATAAAAACAATCTCATTAAATGGTGAAAAACTATCCTAAGTGTTGATCTTTGAATTTGTGTGAATAGGTTTCTATACAATACAAGCCCAACCCATTAGCACACCATTACAGCCTGTAATCCCATCATTGCTATTTTCAGCATAGATACAAGGTTTCTCAAAGGGGAGAACATTCACAGCTGGGCCTCTTTGAAGGTATTGAATACCACGACCAGCCCTCCTAAATCTTGAAGCCTTGATATAAATATATGCTGCATTCTTCAAATCAAACAATTTCTTTCCAGTCATAAGTCTTAAAGGTACATTCACATAGACCTGGCAAATATGTATCATAAGGCACTAAAACATTGTAATTCAAAATATAGACAGTATAAAAAGCAGTAAAAACTAAAAAAAAAACCTAAAATAAACAATCAAATTAACAAGGAGACCCTCCTGAAGCGGTTTATATGTTGTATTTCTTTGCAGCCAAATTAAATATATACATATATAATTAGTGAGACATGGTTTCAATGCAGTTATAGCAATCCCTCAATGCCAAGGTTTAGCACCTATCATTCATTCAAACCATTGGGTAATTGCAGTGGGAAATATATTTGTTAGAAACACCATTACTTCACATCAAGTTGCCCACAACCCCAACTTGGAGCTTCTGAAAGATTCTAATCACCCATAACAAATCTAATTGTTACTTAATTGCTAGCTACAGATGCCATCAGTGTTGCCCTAAGACCACAGAAATTACCTCAACACCATTGAAGCATTAAATATCAAAACAAATACTTACTTACAGGTGGACATGAACTACTCAAGCATTGGCTGGCACATTTACACCTGTTAGTTATGCTCTGCTTTTCCTACCCTTGAAATGCAGGTACAATGGAGGACATTGTAAAACTGCGCACTAGAAGCTCTAATACCCTGGACCTGATCCTTACCAACATACTTCCTGCCTACACCCTATCCTGCATCTCCTTATCCCTAGTTAAATCTTATCACAAATCAGCCATCATCTCTATCATATTTATTGGTACCACCCCCCCCCCCCCCCAGCCCCACACCAAAGGAGGCTGTCTTTACAGGACTTCTCCAAGGCAAACCTACTTCATATTGTAGAAAATCTGTGCAAAAATCGCAACAATCCCTTCCAAAGTGACCCAACTGAGAGGGATAACACATTCATCTCTGACTTTTACCAACACCTGGACAGTTGCAAAGAAAAGTCAGTACCCACCCAGACTAAATATAATGGTAAATTTGGGAATAAACCTCTCTGGCAGAACTCCCATATTAATAAAGCTGCTGTACAATAAAAAAATGAGAATAATGAAAAGTGGCAATAAATCCCCCCCTTTCTCATTCAACATACACTGATACATGCCAACAAAAAACGTAAAACAGTACTGTAAAATGTAAAGCAGGCTAGGAACTTACAGACTCTAAAAGAAACTACAAATTGTTATTGACATGTCAGAAAATTAAGGAATAATGTCCAACAATGCAGTGAGCTCATCCATTATAATATCATCCATTCTAAACCCAATGATATAACACTCCTGTAACCTGTGTCAAAACATGGCCAGTGGAGATAATGATCTCAGATTAGATCCACTGGCTACATGTATCATTCAGCTGATGGGAAGCAATCATTTCTGTACATAAACTAACAGATGCATTACATACAGATCTTAATAAAGACTCAGCAACTAAATACCTCTTTTAGAAAGGTCACATTCGAAAGTAAAACAGCAATTCAATTTACAATACACTTATTCAGCACCATGACAATCTGGAGGGCCATTCCCATAGGTACAGCCTGAGAACATCTTCATCATACTAGAAAATGAAGAAGGAACTGTCATTAAGATCTTTCTAGCTGACTTGTTCTTCAAACATTTCCAGATTTTTGAATGGACATCTCCAAGTCTGGAAATAGCCCACACAGCCAAACTCTCTAAATCTGCTTCTTTAAGGGTCTGCCTTAAGGTGATCATTTGCAGATTGTTGCACTACAAAACTATGCAAGCCATTTTAAAGGCATCATGGTTCAAGATGCATTTCCAGTAGCAATGCTTTAATATCATAAATGACAATGTCTTTTAATTGGCACTACTGAAAAGAGGAAAAGCAAGCTGCCACTGGTGTGACTTCTACAGTAGAAAATAAATAATTACCTACTTTACCAAGAAAGACTTCAAATCACGAGGAATGGAAGGGCACAGCAGTTTGTGAGACATGAAGAGGCCATCTCCATTCTAGAAAAGTTTGAAAAAACTCTGATCATGGACAACAGGAATTTGAATAAAGATAAGTGAGGCAGAGACAAAGATGTCTGTTCTGCCCACAAGATGTACTGGTTTCTATTCACATTAGTCTTGGTTCCACTTGCTGGTGCACATCTCTTATCCTATCATTCCCTTCCTTTGCCAGATACAAGGCTAAATCTCCTCTTGGTTAGCTGTGAAGGGTGGCTTAATGATTTTCTGGGCACCTGCAAACTTACGTTTCATATTGGATAAGTACTGTCTACAGCTTGTGTGACAAATATCTGGTGTGTTTGTGTAGACATTTTTAGTGCCTGGCCACTTCTCTGAATGGTTTCTCACAAATAATGTAGGAAAAACATTTAGTGGAGAAAAATGTTCATATCAAACAGAAGACTTTATGTACTTTTCATTCAGCTACAACTTTGCCTGGCATACACAAATGTAAGCTATCGAATGCTTCTCTGAACCATGGTCATTTTTTTCAGCATGTGTCACCCTTCCTCATTTACTCTGGAATACATTAGAGATGTCAATGAATCTGAAATAGCCTTATTTCTCTCTTGTACTAGTCACTGCACCAAATCCCCACACAGATCAGTGGTTGTGAAGATATTTCTCAACACTTATTTTTGCACTCCATACAGGTTACATAAAACATATACAGATTAGCAACAAAGGCAGTTAAGCTGCAACAAAGACACAGCTGAAAACTGTAGACATACATTTTCAAAATATTTTAAGCTTAGTAATTGTTGGGGCAAAGCAGAAAAAAGTAGAGCAATTATCAGGTGCAGTGATGTGTGTTTGAACACTACTCTTAAGGTGGTGGGGATTCCTTGTGCAGTAAGTACTGCCCAAAAATTCATAAACAAATATAAATACATTAATGCTCCAGTTATGAATTCACAGTAGCAATACCTTGTGAGCTGTACCTACTGGATATAGGTGTATCCTTGTATGAAAAGTATGGGACGAAGTTCAGATCTCTGTACACAAGACTGGCTTTATGCAAGTGCCACTGGAATCCAGTTACTAAAGATACCTTTCCTCTGTGCTGTGAAAAAAACTTAAGTGTAAATGGCTTATGTTACAGTTTGTCGATGAAATTTGCTCATGACAAAGTCTGTTGCAGTGACTGCAAGTTCAATAAAGGGTTATATTAAACTTAAAATTTGTGTACTACATATTTTTACTTTTCTGCATTGTCTTACTTAAGTCTGATAATGTTTTTTACTTTATACCTTATTGAGCCCCTCCTTCCAGTACTGTTCCACTACTGTTCCTTCCCTTCAATGTTTATGTTCCTGGTTCTCATTAAAAAGCTGCCAATAAATACTATTAATACTTTCAATATTTTTTTACTTCAGTAAAAAACACGATCCAACTTTGATGGAGCAAATGTTTCCCATCCCCGACGTAAATATTCTGAAACTTTTTTCCGACATTACTCTGCCAACGAGCCTGCTAAAAGTAAACAGCGCCTTGTAACTCTAACTTTCAAGAGCCTGGCTCTAGATTTTCAAAATATCATACATGGGATGCCAATTCATGAAATGTGCATAATACCACAAAATTCCTTCCTGAAAGCATTTTTCATTTACAGAACTGCCAACTGCAAATGGTATATTAAAACAGCAGTGCTGAAATTTATCAAATGGCACCCAAGAGGATTATATAGACATGTTTTGGAAAATATTTACATGTAGAAAGATATATTCAATTGCACAATCTAACTTTTAAGTTTCTGATTTCTGGTACTCCGACATAAATTATTAAAGTGCTCATTTATCCTCAAGAACAAGTGTAGACTTCAGCAGAGCTACTATTTTACATCAAAGTACAATACAAGATACACGAATCTCTCTTATAAAACACAATTTAAACTTTAAATGTAGGTGAATACTCAGGATGCTCATTTTATTAGTACAGTAGAACACTCAGGGATGACTGCATGGCACAGATATATTAGTAAACATCACAGGGCTAGAAGGCAATGTTTAGACTGCATGTCAACATCTGTACTATACATATAACCTGTGCTTTTTTTTCAGGCATATACATACCACATACACCCATGTGTATGCATGCATATATGTACATACACAAAGTAAATTTTTCAATATTAACTACATAAAAATGAAGGCAATTATAGTTTATTTATTATATTTGTTAACTGGGGAAGAACACTGATCACAATGGATCAGTTTCAGATTCAGCCAAGTGTAAGCATAACATCTGTGAGCTTGATTGCCTTGATCCCAAGTACAAGCTCGCCTGTGTAGCGCTTTTGTACCATTTAACCGCAAACCGTTTAACCGCAAATGTTATACCAGCTTTTAAAAACCGGTATTGCATTAAAGAAAGATCATGATGTGATTACTGTGTTTTTCCTTCTCCATCCACCATAGCTACAGTACTGACACAGGCAGGGGAGACATTTATAAAATATCTGAAAACAAACAAAAGAAAAACATCTCTGGAAACCGGGAGCATCTTGTACCACTGAGCACTGAAATCGGGTCTTGCAGGTTACCAATATCATCCCTCTCAAATGTCTACATTTCCATCTCACATTTTGAGTCTATTCCTCATAAAATTTGTGCTTCACCCGAGATGCTCACCAGCCATGAAATTGTAGCCTGGTATACATTAATGCCTGGCAGAACTGTGCACTCACCTAGCACCACTGGTTAAATGAATTGCAGCAGGAAGTGGATGCAGCAGTTATTTCTTAAAAATGCTTTACTTTTTAACTGTAGCAAACATGCTTGCTACACTGTAACAAGCAGATGCTACAGTTTAGACACACAGAGCACAACAGCACTCATGTTTAATGGCAAATGTAATACCGGCTTTTAAAAGCCGGTATTGCATTTAAGATTGTGATGTGATGACTGCATTTTCCCTGTCCACCCATCCAAGCTACACTACTGACACAGGATTTTGTGGTTTTCTGATTTTTTTTTTTTTTTTTGTGGCAAATCAGTAAGTACCAAATTTACTAAATGACAGGCATTTGAGTTTCAGGCTACGTATCCTTCACAAAATGCATGGTAACACCAAACACTGTTATCCTAGCAGCTTTCTAAGTTTCTAAGAGCAATATTTAAAATGTCTTCATATTTGTGTGGCTTTACCTCCCATTATTTTTGTCTTTTGTTCAAAAAAAAAAAGGAAGAAACAAGTATGGAACACTGTGTGAAGTAGGGAACACTAACACTGAGTGTCATATTCCAGAGGGATGTAAAACAAGACTGGATACAGGTTTGCGCACCTTTTTAAAAAAAAAAAATAATGCTGTGGGTGGGATTGTTAGAACGTCATTACTAAGTCACAAACAGGGAGGTGATTAGCTAAGTGGGTGGCAATATTTTCAGCTACAGTCCGAGGCAGAAATGCAATTTTAGTCATGAGATAGTGTCCCTTTAACAGATGTCAGAGTTAATTGTCTTTCCTGTGGAAAGCAAATACCACACAGAGACTTTCATTCTTAGTGCGTCACATGTTTAGGCCCAGACAACGACATCCTTTGCTGTTGCTTTTGTGCTTTGTTCAACATCAGAACTATATATAATTGGGCCCTTATTGTAGCTAGATATTTTTGCTAGCAGTCTTCTATCTCAGATATGGCTTCGGTAAGCCATACGACTACCGATCTTTTGAAAAAAATGTAGGGATAGACCGCACCAGTCCAAAACTGCCTGACTCTTCCACTAAGCTAGTTGTCAGTTCTCTGGTCCTCAGTGAGGCACTTTCACAGCCCCTGATGCCTGCTTCTGTGGCTTTGCAAACCACTACTGAGACCCTTTCGGGAGTCTGGTATGCCATGAGACTGTTCTTCGACTAAGGATCCTGCGGATGTCTCTACCTTGGATGGGTCTGGAGCTGCTGAGCAGGCACTGGCTTCTGAGGAAGTTCTTAATACTACTGATACTTGACACAAACCGATGACTCGTGTCTTCAGTTCTTTCTACTGAGTTTCTAAGGCCTAGGGTATGAACTACGACCAAAAAACTGATGACCCAAGCTCAGGCACCTGCTTCCATGCCTCGATCTCAAATGCTTAAAATGGCAGAAGACCTTATTATGCTTAAGGGAAGTCAGGCTATTCCTTCCAAAAGAAAGACTTGTCCCCAGTAGTCTTATCTGAATAGGAGTCCGATGCTTCTGAATTTGAAGACATGCAACCCCTCTCTACTTATGAGAATTCTGATGCAGAGGAATCCATTCCTTCTACCTCTCCACCTGAGGGTTTTTTATTTCGTGAAACCCTACATACCTTAAGGGAGCATTTCCAATGGGAATGTCAGGACTATCCTCGGTCAAAAAAAGAGACTCAGGAAATTCTTGGATTTACCACAGCACAGACCTTCATCCATTCCTCCTGTCCTAGATGATGTTTTTATGGAATCCAGTGAGTCCTGACACCCTTCCTCCTGCTTCCAGGAAACCTGAGAGGTACTACAGATTCCCTAACTCTTACAAATTTCTTTTCAGAAATCCTACTGCTGATCCAGAGGTAATCTCCCAAGGATCTAAGGGAATGAAAGCAACATCAGCTAAGAATCCCATCCCCTCATACAGGGATTCTCGAGCTTTAGACAGATGGGTTAAAAAAGTATACACCTCTGCAACTCTTGCTATTAGAGCACTAAATTGTCAGTTCCACATGCTGAAATATCTGCAGCATACCATGGAACTACTCAAACAAAAACAATCTTTCTTTTCTGAATGTGCAGAAAATAATTACAGGAGTTTATGCATTATGCAAGCCAAGTTAATAAGCACACCTTGCAATGCGGCTCTGATGCCCTAGAAGCATCTTGCAGGGCAGGAGTCATTGGTTCTGTCCTTAGAAGGCATGCTTAGCTTAAGGAACAGACCTTGCCAGGCCATGCCAAATCAAAATTATTGGACGCTCCATTGAACAAAGAAAAGTTGGCACCAAGGCAGAAGAGGTCTTAAAAAAGATGGAAGAAAAAGCTAAATCTATGCAGACTTTTTTTTTTACAGGTCCAGCAGGCATTGTCCCTCCAAGCACTGGTCCTTTCTGCCCCCCCAGGCCAGCTCAGCCCAGACCCAGGGGAAACAGAACCCCCAGACAGCAGTCCCAGGAAATGCAGAGATCTAAGCAATGGAGTTCTTCCTATTCAAAAATGGAGTGCTAAGCCACCCCCTTATAAGAACTCACAATGAATTCACACCTCCACCCCTTACCTCTGTCAACCTGCTTGTGCCCCTAGGAGGAAAACTCTCCTTCCATGCAAACTGGACCTCTATTACTAACTACCGATGGGTCCTCAACATAGTGTCCCAGTGATACAAATTTTATTTCCACACACTGGTAACCCCAAAAGGGTTCCCAGATCTTCCTCCAAACCAGTGGGCAGAGACCAAAAAGCAAGTCCATTCCCTGCTCTCCATAAGGGCAATTCAGCATGTTTCTGCAGACCAGATAGGCCAAGGTTTCTATTCCAGACTTTTCCTGGTACCTGGAAAAGAGGGCACCTGGTGCCCAATCATAGATCTATCTAAACACCTTTCTGGTGATACCAAAATTCAAAATGCTCACCCTCCAGCAGCTTCTTTTATGTTCTCCAAGGATGCTTGGTTAGCCACCCTGGACCTAAGAGGCCTACCTACACATCCCAATCAGGACATATCTACGGTTCAGGGCAGGATCCTTGCACTTTAAGTTTTCTGTGCTTCCCTTTGGCTTATCCACTGTTCCCAGAGTTTCACAAAATGCCTGACTCCAGCCATTGCTTTTTGCAGACAAAGAAATATTCAAATTTACCCTTACTTAAGACTATTTCCTGATTCAGAAGAAATATAGCAAGCAAACCAACCACACAAAGTACCGATCCCAGTACCTGGTTACTCGGGCAATGCGGAGGTGAAAAAGTAGGATGAAACAATAAGTCACCACCAGTAGAATACAATAAACCACGTTTTAATTCGATTTTAAAATAAATAACGTACACTGCTGCATCGACAAGGGTTAAGCGCTTTCATCTGTCCCTTCCAGATTTCATCAGAACCAAAGAGCAACAGTTGCAGCTCAATTTTATACAGATTAAGGCGCCAAAATTAGCAGTGATTAAATAATCAACTCCATTAAAATCTATTAGCATTTAAATACATTTGAATACGTTAAATAAGAAAATAATAAAATATATTTTAAATACACTGAATGTGACATGTTTAAATGTAAAGGGGATGCTCCGCATATATATAGAAAATACATACCTATGCAAAGGCTGGATATCCTTACCTCAACATAAGAATCATGTAAACAAATATTTAATAAAATCTATTATGTATGGAATTTGACTATTTACTATAAAATATAATCATACCACTAAAATACATTGGACTAAACTGTGCCTATGTAATTTGGAAGGATCCCTGGAATAAAATACTTTGTAAATAATTAACAAGCTGCTATTGTGTAATGGATCCCACTGTATGCCTCACAAAATCCTCATATTGTGGAGATGTAAATTTGTATAACTAGAAATATACAATTGACAATATAAATATATAGTATACTCAGACCACACAACCTCGGACTGAGAATGTAGCATTGTGAAGCCAATGTAAGGGGTGGGTGTGTAATGTCAAGGTTGATTATACTAAATTATAGCATGATTATATTACAACCTACTCTACCATCTCAACTATATCTATCACAAGCCGCAGTTACCCATTACCAAAATTAGGAAGATCCTAATACTAAAAATGTTTTTTAGTGGCTTGTGATAGATTTTAATGGAGTTGATTATTTAATCACTACTAATTTTGGCGCCTTAATCTGTATAAAATTGAGCTGCAACTGTTACTCTTTGGTTCTGATGAAATCTGGAAGGGACAGATGAAAGCGCTTAACCCTTGTCGATGCAGCAGTGTATGTTATTTATTTTAAAATCGAATTAAAACGTGGTTTATTGTATTCTACTGGTGGTGACTTATTGTTTCATCCTACTTTTTCACCTCCGCATTGCCCGAGTAACCAGGTATTTCCTGATTCAGGCAGACAGAAAAAGCTGTTACAGCACCTGACCTTTGTAAAGGACCTACTGACCTCCCTGGGGTATACTATCAACGAAAAGAAATCAAAACTAGTCCCCACACAAAAAATTGTATTCCTGGAAGCAAGCCTGGACACAGCATCCCAGATGGCATTCCTTACTCCAGAAAAACAAGCCTACCTGACAGGTTACTTCTCTCAACTAGCCACCAGAACCCAGTTATCCACAAGGAAAATCTTGCAAGCTAAAAGCCTTTGGTGTCAACACTCTGAAGACCTGGAAGCTATCGTACCAATGATACCTTGTCTAAGGAAAGATTTTCTTTGGTGGGCAGCAGCATGCAACCACAAGGGACTTCCCTTCTCACAACCCCATGCTGCCCATACCCTCACCACAGACTCCTCATACTATGCCTGGGGTGCACACCTGGATGGCAGGTGCATTCAGGGCCATTGGAGCCCAAATCAAATACATCTGCACATCAAAAAGAGCTGCTAGCTGTTCAGCATGCCCTGACAGCTTTCAGATCCTTTACTGTCCCCAGGACCTCTAGTGATCAGAACAGATCACACCACAGTGATGTGGTAGATCAACAAGCAGAGAGGGACTCGCTCTTATCCTCTCTGCAGGCTTGCCATGACCCTTTAGCACACTTCCTCAGCCATGCAAATTCAGCTGCTAACACCATTCCTGCCAGGCTCCCTAAACTCTCTGGCAGACAACTTAAGTGGAAACCTGCTAGACCCACATGAGTGGCAGCTAGACCACAAAACATTCACCCTTGTAACCCATAAATGGGGCACCCTGAGGGTGGACCTCTTTGCCTCCCACTCCAATCATCAGCTCAGCAAATTCTGCACCAGGGAACCTCACAGCAAGGCCTGGAAAGTGTATGCTCAATCCTTCCAATGAGTAAACCTCTCTGTCTATGCATTTCCCCCTCTGCCACTCATTTCAAGGGTACTGCTCAAAATAAGGGAGGAAAAACTCAGGGCAATCCTGGTTGCCCCAGACTGGCCATGCCAGCACTAGTACCCACTGCTGCACAGCCTGTCACCATGGCATCTACCTCAGATCCCAGCACTCCTAACCCATAAGGATGGAGAAGTCATGCATCCCCAATTGCAGACCCTCAACCTGGCAGCCTGGCTTACTCCCTGACCTCCTCAAGCTGCCAACCTAAGCAAACAAGTCCTAGGTTATACATGAGGCCAAATGCCTCAGCACTAGAAAATCCTATGCTGACAAGTGGAAAAGGTTTTGCACCTGGATCCAGGCTAAGGGAGCCAGAAACAGCACAACCCTCCCTACCTCTCTTCTTGGATTACCTCACAGACCTACTGCACAAGGGTCTTTCCTTCTATTAAAATTCATGCCTCTGCCATCTGTGCTCATTACAGTACAGAGCCACCTCTCTTCTCACACCCTGTCATCAAACAGTTCCTAAGAGGGGCTAACAAAAGGCCACCCAGGAGAGCTCCTATCCCAGCTTGTTACATTAACTTTGTGTTGGAAAAGCTCACCCTATCCCCGTTTGAACCTGCAGCTTTAGCAGAGTTAATTCCTCTCTTGGAAAACAGCCTTGCTTCTCGCCATCACTTCATCTATAAGTTTCAGAGCTACAAGCACTCATGGCTGTAGAGCCCTTCATAATTTTCCATGCTAACAGGGTCTCCCTCAGGACTAACCACTCTCCATACCTAAAGTGGTGTCCAATGTGGCTCTAAACCAATTCATTCCTTTGCCCACCTTATTTCCTTAATTCACAAAACAAGGGGGAAAGGATTCTGCACTCTAGATGTGCACAGATAGCTTAGATTCTATCTGGATAGGACTAAATATTTTAGAAAAACTGACAAATTGCTACTCAGTTTTGCAGCAGGGGTAGAGGGCAAGGCCATATCCAAACAAACAGTATCCAATGGATAGCACACTGCATCCATTTCTGCTACAAACAGCACAGGAAACTGCCCCCAAAGTGGGTCAGGATGCATTCCAACAGGCCAACCTCCACCACTGCAGTTTTTCTCAGAGGGGTCCCCATCAGGGACATCCTGGAGGCTGCAACATATACTTCTGTTCATACCTTCACTAAGCATTACCACCTGCCTATCTCCTCCAAATCCAGGGCAGGCTTTGCCACTGCAGTCTTGCAGGGCATCCTAGCCAGCCCCCAGGCTTCTTGACTGCCTCCTCCCTTTTCTTCAGCTTTGGGAATCAACCCAAGTGTGATGACTGCAACAGTGAAACACGAAGAACATAGTACAGTTGTGTACACTTACCATAAATGTAGATATTCGAGTGTATTCAATGTTGCAGTCCTGGTTTCCCACCTTCCATCCCCCTTGTCGCTCTCTCTCTCTCTCTCCCACACTCCTTGCAGGGAATTTTTGGTATTTACTTTCTACTGCTGGTGGTCTTCCACCATAACCTACCTCCCTATTTGGGGGCTCCTGATAGTTGAGGCAAGAAATACTGACGTAATGGTGTCAGCTGCCTGATTTTATACCACTGATGACCTAACCAGTCCTGGAGTGACAACAACCAATGCAGAAATACTAAGCCTCTGGTATTCGGGCCGACTGAGGGCTACCCTTGGCAGGATAACCCAGTTGTAATGACTGCAACAGTGAATGCACTCTTAACATCTACATTAAGTGTATATAACTGTACTTTACAACCTTTGTGCATAAATTGCCTATACATCATTTTCCATAAAAAGTATCACTTCGGACTAACCCCAAGGTTGATTCAGGTCTCAACCAGTTCATTGATTTGCCAGATGTTCTTCGTGTTTCCGTGTTTCACTGTTGCAGTCATCACATTTGGGTTATTTGCTTGCAGTAGCCCTCAGTCGGCCTGATTATCAAAGTCTTGGGTCCTGCATTGGTTGCTGTCTCATCTTCCATGACGTCAGGTAGTCAGGGGTATAAAGCATGCAGCCAATGCCATTTTATCAGTCTTTCTTGCCGTGCGGTGCCCGAAGCAGAAGCAGTTCGCAAGTGCCGGTCGGCCGTCTCCTGAAATTTTCATTTTCGAGTTTCAGAACCAAAGTCTTCAACTAAGCTAAGTACCCCATTGGGGAAACTTTTTCTTGCTCTAAACCGATGTCAGTAAAAGTTAATTGTATTTCTTGTGGAAAGCAAATACCTCATAAAGATTTTCATTTGTACTGCATTCCTTGCTTAGGCCCAGACCACGACGTACCTCGCTGTCTGTTTTGTGCCTTATTTAAACAACGAACTATTCTTTGTCTGTTTATTTTTGCTTCTAAATATTTTGGTGCTCTGTTCAATTATCCAGAAATGGCTTTGGTAAGCCACCCAGCTACTGACATTCTGAAAAAATGCAAAGATAAAGACAGAGACAGACCGCATAGGTCCAAAGCTGCTGACGACGCTTCTATCCTAGTCGCCAGTTTGCCGGTATTCAGTGAGGTGCTTTTGCAGCCCCTGATACCCACTACTTCAGATTCGCAGGCTTCTACTGAGACACATTCGGAGTCTGGTATGCTGCGCAATGCTTCTTCAACTGTGGAACCTGCGGATGTCTCAACCTTGAATGGGTCTGGAGCCGCTGTGCAGGCACCCGCTTCTGAGGGTGTATTCAGGCCTACTGATTTGCATATTAAACCAACGCCATCTTCTTCAAGGCCTAAAACTCGATCCATGCCTAGAAAACTAATGCCCAGACTGCATGGTCAGGCCTCTATACCTAAAAAGCAAATAAGAATGGCTGACGACCTTATTACTCTAATCAGGGGAAGCCACCCTTCCCCCTCTAAGAGACCTAGGGCTGAATTTCTTTGATTCTTCTGATCAGGACTTTGAAATTTGTTTCCTCTGATGACCAGGATCTACCCTTATCTACCTGTGAGGATTCTGATGCAGAGGACTCCATTCCCTCTGCTTCCCCTCCAGAGGATTTCTCTTTTTTGGTGAAACCTTGCATACTTTTAGGGAGCATTTTCACTGGGAAAGCCAGTATTATGCAGACTCTAAAAAGAGGCTTAGGGATTTCTTACACAGGCCTTTAGCTCTCCCCCCTGTACTAGACATTGATGATGATGCCTTCTCGGAATCTAGCTTGGCCCCAGACTCCTTACTTCCTGCTCCCAGAAAACCTGATATGTATTACAGGGTTGCTGACTCTCATAAGTTCCTCTTTAAAAATCCTACTGCGGATCCTGAGACCATTTCACAGGGACCCAAGGGCATGAAGGCTACTACTGCCAAAAATCCTACCCCTTCTGATAGAGATTCCAGGGCTCTGGATAGATGGGGTAAGAAGGTATACATTTCTGCAACCTTGGCCATTAGGGCCTTAAACTACCAGTTTCATATGTTAAAGTAGCAGCAGCATATTTATGGATTGCTTAAACAGAAAATGATGTTGATTCCTGACCTGTGTTGAAAATACAGATTTACAGGATTTAATGCATTCTGCTGAGCAAATTGGAAAACATACTTTGCAATGTGGTTTTGATTCATTAGAAGCATCTTGCAGGGCTGCTGTCATTGGGTCTGTACTTAGAAGGCATGCTTGGCTTAAGGAGCAATCTTTGCCAGATCATGTTAAAGCTAAATTGCTGGATGCTCCCTTAAACCAAGACTGCCCGTTTGGCAAAAAAGCAGAAGTAGTACTTGAAAATATGGAGGAAAAAGCTAAATATGCAAACTGTTAAAGCTTTCCTGGAAGTACAGCCTCCCAGATTTAGTAGGCATTGGCCTTCAAGAATTGGTCCTTTCCTGCCTCTTCCAGGCCTTCTCAGTCCAAACCCGGAACCAGCAGAACACCCAGGCTTCAATCCCAAGGTACTCACAGGACTAAGCAGTGGGGGGCTCCCTTTTCCAAAGCAGGGAGTAATAAGACTCCCCCCTATGGTAAACTGCCTCAATGACTTAACTTTAAAACTTCCAAGCCCTGCACAACTGACTGTTCCTTTAGGGGGAAAGATTGCCCTGCAGGCAAAAAATTGGGAACTCGTTACCCAGGACAAATGGGTTTTAAATATAGTTTCCCAAGGATACAGATTCCACTACTTACCAACACCAAACAGTTGGCCAGATCTACCCCCTAATCAGTGGGAAGAGGCTTAAAAGCAAGCTCTCTAAGTGTCGGGGCTATTCAACCTGTCCCAGAAGAGGAAAGGGAACAAAGTTTCTACTCAAGACTTTTCCTGGTGCCCAGAAAAGACACCTCCTGGTGTCCTGTCCTGGACTTCTCTATCCTAAACACATTTTTGGTGATCCCAAAATTCAAGATGCTAACTCTTCACCAGCTGCTTCCTATGCTAGGCAAGGATGCCTGGTTGGCAACACTGGATTTAAAGGAAGCCTACCTGCACATACCAATAAGGGAATCTTGCAGAAGCAGGCTACATGCACTATCAGTTCTTTGCACTGCCCTTTGGCTTATCTACTGCACCCAGGGTGTTCACAAAGTGCCTAGCTCCAGTCATTGCATTCTGTAGGCAAAGAAATATTCAAATATACCCATACCTGGACGATTGTCTAATTCAGGCAGAAAGCCAGGACATACTATTACATCATCTGGCATGTGTAAAGAAATTGCTAATTTCTCTGGGGTACACCATAAATAAAAATAAATCACATCTTGTACTCTGCCAACAAATTGTATTCCTGGGAGCAAGCTTGAATACAACTTCCCAGATGGCCTACCTCATGCCAGAGAAAAAAGTTCATTTGACAGCCTACTTCAAACTACTGGCTATAAAGACCCAGCTATCTGCAAGGAAAATTTGGCAAGCCCTGGGGTTCATGGCCTCCCGCGTTCTACTAATTCCATATGCAAAACTGCATATGAAGAAACTACAATGGTATCTAAAAAGCCTATGGTGTCAACATTCTCAGGATCTAGAATCTATGATTCCTATCATACCTTGTCTACAGATAGAGTTCCTTTGGTGGGCAGTGGCCTGCCACCAAAACAAGGGACTGCCATTCACTCTACCCCCGCCGCCCAAACCCTAACAGACGCATCAGACTATGCATGGGGGGGGGGGCTCACTTGGCAGGGCAGTGTATTCAGGGTAAATGGAACCCAACTGAAATGCACCTGCATATCAATCAAAAAGAAATGTTAGCTGTACAGTATGCTCTGTCAGCCTTCAAGGACCACATCCTTCCAGGACAATTATTGGTAAAGACGGACAACACCACTGTTATGTGGTACATAAACAAGCAGGGGGGAACCCACTCATACCCTCTCTGCAGACTAGCTATGGCTCTGTGGAACACAGCCTTGAGCTACCAAGTGCACCTACAGGCTCAATTCCTGCCAGGAAAGCTAAACACACTGGCAAATGAACCAAGCAGAAATCTCATGGACCCACATGAATGGAAACTGGAACCAAAGATATTCAATGTGTTGAGAAACAAATGGGGGAGCCCAGAGATAGACCTGTTTGCCTCCCCCCAGAACTACCAATTGGACAAATTCTGCACAAGAACTCCCCAAAAACAAGCTTGGAAAGTGGATGCCCTGTCCTTCACTTGGAAAAACCTACCAGTTTATACCTTTCCCCCTCTGCCTCTGCTCTCCAAGGTACTACTAAAGATCAAACCAAATACAATACTGATTGCAAAAACAGAACTATAAAAACTAGTAAAAAGTTCTATTCTGAAGAAGTCTGCCTTGTGCAGACGAAAGCGCTCAATATTTGTTGGATTTGTGAATAAAAGACTTTTTTTGTCTGCTGGTACGGAACTTTTTACTAGTTTTTACAGTACTGATTGCACCAGACTGGCCACGCCATCACTGGTACTCTCTCTTGCACAGTGTGTCACTGCTGGCAACATGGCACCTGCCTCAGACCCCTGCTCTGCTGTCTCAGCAGGAGGGCCAGATTCTGCACCCACAGCTTCAAACCTTGAACTTGGCAGCCTGGCTAATTACCTGATCTCTCCATTCCCATCCCTCAGTAAGCAAGTGATGGATGTCATTCTGGAGGCCTAGCACTAGAAAATCCTATGCTGAAAAATGGAAAATATTCTGCTCCTGGAGCCAAACTCATGGGATGGGCACAGCAGTGCCCAATTTACCTACGATTCTTCAATACTTAACTGAGATGCTTCACAAGGGCCTTTCCTTTTCCTCCATCAAAATTCATGTCTCAGCCATTTCAGCTCATTACAATACAGAACCACCCTTCTCTCATATACTGCTGAAGCAATTCCTCAGAGAGGCCAAAAACTTCAGACCATCCAGGAGAGCCCCTACTCCAGCCTGGGACCTTAACTTTGTATTAAAAAAGCTCATTCTACCTCCCTTCCAGCCAGCTGCAAGTGCAGAGTTGAAATTTCTTTCTTGGAAAACAGCCTTCCTTCTAGCCATCACTTCAGCAAGAAGGGTGATTGAATTACAGGCCCTCATGGCTGTGGAGCCTTTCATCATCTTTTATGCAGATAGGATGCCCCTCAGGACCAATCCCTCCTTCCTGCCCAAGGTGGTATCCAGTGTGTTAATCAGTCCATTCATTTGCCAACCTTTTCTAATCCACAGAACAAAGGGGAATGAATAATATACTCCTTGGATGTGCACAGACAACTTAGGTTTTACTTGGACCGGACTAAACCTCTCAGGAAATCTGAATAGCTGCTGGCTGCATTTGCTGCAGGGGCAGAGGGGGAAGCTATTTCAAAGCGAACTATTTCTAAGTGGATAGGCCATTGCATTCATTTCTGCTATAAGCACCATGGAAAACCTACCCCAAGGGGATAAGACCATATTCAGCAACGGCTGCATCTACCTCTACCTCCTTTCTCAGATGCAACCAGGGACATCCTAGAAGTTGCTACCTGGAGTTCTGTACATACCTTCACCAAGCATTACCGTTTGCCAATTTTTTCTAAATCTAGAGCTGGCTTTGCCACTGCAGTCTTGCAGGGTCTTATAGCTGGTCCTAATGCTATCTAATTACCTCCTGCCATCCTTAGCTTTGAGAATCTACCCAAATGTGATGACTGCAACAGTGAAACATGAAGAACATAGTACAGTTGTGTACATTTGCCATAAATGTAGATGTTCGAGTGTATTCACTGTTGCAGTCCTGGTTACCCTCCCTCCAGCCCCCTGACTTCTTTTGTCTATACTTCTATGCTTGTTTACTATGCTTAAAGCTTTCTGGTGTATTTGCTTTTTGCTGGTGGTGTAACCTTGTATATAATTGCTTCCCATTATGGGCGCACCTGACATCTGGGGCAAGAAAAACTGATAAAATGGCGTCAGCTGCATGCTTTATACCCCTGACGTCATGGAAAATGAGACAGCAACTGACATAGGACCCAAGACTTTGATAATCAGGCCGACTGAGGGCTACTGCAAGCAGGTAACTCAAATGTGATGACTGCAACAGTGAATACACTCAACATCTACATTTATGGTAAGTGTACACAACTGTACTTTTTCTTACCAGAATTTTCTAACAAAGGTGAATACAGTTTACACTTGCTAGACAATTACATTTTTACTTAATTGGACCAACTATTTCTATTTTTCTCACGTCCAATATTGGGTGAGTCAGTTTCCAGAGTCACTTTATCAAAATGGTTAAGAGATTGCATTACCTTTGTTTATCAACAGAACAAAATAACTCTACCAATTGAAGTCGAGGCTCACTCCACCAGATCAGTGTCTACTTCAGTCACCTTTAATTCTAGAGCCTCTATGGACATTTACGCAGCTGCTACCTGGGCTACACCTCATACCTTTTATTACTCCATACAAATTGGTTGTGGTCTCCAGGGGAAGAGCATACTTTGGCTCAATGGTGTTCAGGAATATCCTTCCGTAGGGCCTCCCAGGATGTAAAGTAGCTGGGGACTCTGTCCCATCAGTCATGAAGATTAACATAATCAGATAGTTACATTCTTACCATAACGTTCCATCTGTGTTGTTGATATTCATGACATCCCAGCCCCCTCTGAAAGACTTCTGGAGGTTTGGATTTGGTCCTGGTTACCTGATAGGGCAGTTGCTCAGATAAAGCATCCACATTTTGTATCTTTTCAGGCAAACTCAATCAGAGGAGATGAGAATGAAACTATGGGTAAGACTTGGCTGTAGAGTTTTTGGTTGGCTTGAGCTTGTTATATCAGCAGAGTCTGTTGCAAAGACAGAACAGAGACCCATCAGTCGTGAATAAATGAAGCTCAACAACATAGATAGAATATTATGGTAAGAAAACTTTTTTTGATGGTTCCTTTTTGTTTGGAACCCCAGTTAAAGAAACCCTTACCCACAGTGAACAGGAAGGCAAGACTCTATCTGCTATAGAGATCACATTTTCTCTCTCCCCCAAAAATAGACCTCCAGGAACCAGCAGCAGTGTGGTTCTGTAAATCTTGGGGGCCTTTTCCTGACTTGCAGAATGAATACCCTTCTTGAGGGAGGGGGGTTCAATGGCAGACACTGTCCCAGAGGGAGCGAGTGTCTGCAAATCAGGGGCTTCAGGGAACCCTTCTCTGAAATATCCTTCCAGTGCTTCTGAAGCACTGCCTGACTGTCCTACTGTGGAGGCAGTTGGGGAGACTGACTTTACACCCAGAAGCTTGGACGAACAACAGGTGATGCCTGGGTGTTAAATATCATTTCTAGGGGTTACTATTCCCTTTTTTACCTTCCTGCTCCCAGCTCCAACAGGTGTCTCCCTGATGTGCCACCTAGTCAGAGGGCAAGTGCCCTTCTAGAAGTTCAAACTCTTCTAAACAAGTGTCGTCCAGCAGGTCCCCACCAAACAACAAGGGTGCAGAACATAGGCTGTTTTTGGTGCCAAAGAAGATGGGGTGGCCTTCAGCCTATTTTGTATTTGAGCAGTCGATCTGTAAGGAAGAGAAATTTCTGCATTGTTAGGTGAAGACCATTCTACCTCTGCTGCAGAAGTACAACTGGATGTGCTCTGTAGATTTCAAGATGTGTACTATCATCTCCTGGAGCATGTCTATTTTGATATCTGTGCTTCCTCCTGGAGGCCAATCATAAGTTTAGAGCACTGCCCTTTGGCTTCACCACTGCCCCCCAGGTGTTCAAATGCATGGCAGTGTTTGCAGCTCATCCTTGTCTGCAAGGATTCCAGGTGTTTCCTTACCTAGACTATTGGTTCCTGATTGCACCCACAAGGGATCAACTACTACAAGCTATCCAGTTTGTTGCATCTGTTTCACCGCCTAAGGATCACAGTAAATTATATAACTCCAGAGGTCATAGGATGCAGTTAAATACAGTAGCACTAAGATATGACAGATGGGTTGATAAAGGACAGGCTTGTGTGTGCTATTAACAGTGAGAGAGATTTTGCTTTGAGACAGCAATTTAAATAAGGCCATTGAGATTTGTTGGATATATGAGCTAAAAAAAAAAAAAAAGCACAAAAGTATGCTTACAAATGAGAATAGCTGTAAAAGGCACAGTCACAAAGCTCTTGTTGATAGTATGCAGCAGGTGGTGGCTACTGCAGGTCCTGTAACAGTCCATGTGAACTTTCCAGCAAATTGTAGTGCATGCTGTGTGAAGCAGGCATGCTCAGTGAAGCATAAGGGTCAGTCATACAGGTCAAAACATGCCTCTACCCACCCAGCTGTCATAATTGTTGTGGGGTCTAGAAACAGAGAAGTCCTTGGTTTTTGGTCAACGGTATCATTCTTGCAGTAAGTGGAATAATTTCAAAAGATTTTGTAAATCAAATAAGACACATTTCTTTTATTAAAACGGCATTTTAAGAGGCAAGTTGATCAAGTAGAAAACTGCAAATTTACTTTTTATGTTGATGGGGTGTCAATGCAGTAGACTTTTTATGTTGATGGGGTGTCAATGCAGTAGATTTGTGGGCAAAGAGTGATATCTTTTGTACTGTTTGGATTAAAGGGAGTTCCATGGAGCTGAAAGTGTAGTGTTATGTCAGCAGAAACATTTGCTAGAGTAAAAGCTGTATAACAACTTGATTTGACAGTGTACAAAGCTTGTTGCTTATGGTGGTAAAGCGATTCAAAACGGAGGCTCAGTAGTGCTTTCATGTTATGAACACCTATCACTTGCAGTTTTACTTGGTCAAGAGACACATGCAGTCATTATTAGGTCTTGGGAGTGGTTGGAAAATGGGACTGCTTTTACTTAATGAAGTTCACCATGTAAGCCTGAATGGCAACAGTTCAAATTCTGCCCAAACTATTTTTTCTGAGTATGCTGATATTTTTGCAGACAAAGCCAAATTACCCATTGTGTACTCTTAGACCCAGAGGTCAGACCACCACAGAAAGTTCCAGTAACTATGCAGAGCAGAGTCAAAGCAGAGCTAGACAAAATGGTGCAGCTAGGAGTGATTCTTCCAGTAGAAGAACCTACTGAATGGGTATCCTCCATGGTGGTAGTCCATAAGAAAAGCTCAGATATCAGAATATGTATTGATCCAAGAGATCTGAACAAAGCATTAAAAAGGCTAGAGGTCGCTGCCATTGTGCCAAATGCCATTTTTTTCAGTCTTAGCTGCAGAACTCATTTTGGCAAACTTTGCTTGACCAAAACTCTTGATTGTTAACCATGTTCGGTACACCACTTGGAAGATGCAGATTTCTAAGAATGCCCTTTGGAATAAATTCTGCCAGTGAAGTCTGTCAATGGTGCACATTTTTCCCAGGCTATCCATGTGCCATTATAGCAGATGATATTCTAGTAGGAGGCAATGGTGAAGTCTAATATGACAGAAACCTCAAGAAAGTACTGGAAAGAGCATGTGAAGTGAATCTTAAGCTCAATCTTCAGAAGTGCAAATTCAGGCTGTGAGAATTTACTTATTTTGGTCACTCATTTACCAGTTTCAGTTTATGACCAGATCATTCCAAGTGAACAGCAGTTCTCAAGATGTCAGCTCCAGAACAATGTTCAAGCCCTACAATGTTTTCTTGGCATGGTCAACTATCTAGGCACGTTCATTCCAGATTTAAGCCAACTTTCAGCACTGCTAAGAAAGCTGACATGCAAAGATGTATTTGGTCATGGTCAGAATACCAGAGAGTATTTGATGTCCTGAAATAGTGCCAACCCACCAACTATGATGTTCACAAACTGGTTACTCTTTCCTGCGATGCTTCTAAATCTGGTCTAGGTGCCCTCAATCAAGAGAGTAGTCCAATAGCATATTCTTTGAGAACTCTTACTCCGACTGAGAATGCTTTTGGCAATTGTGTTTGTATGTTTGAAGTTCCATACCCAGACTGAGAATGCTTTTGGCAATTGTGTTTGTATGTTTGAAGTTCCATGATTCAACTATGGTCAGCCTATCCAAATTGAAATTGGCCACCAACCTCTTTTTGCTATTTGAGAGCCTGTCCATACAGCTCCAGTTAGACTGCAATGTATAATACTCAAATTGCAAAGTAAAATCTCAGTCTATTTTACACAAAACACAAACTTCTTTATCTTGCTGATCCAGATTGCCTAGAAAAATCATAGAACAGCATGACTAGCAACCTGATTTTGATGTCATGGAAGTTTTTCTTCCACACGTCCTGAGCTCAGAACTCTCACAGCTTCAGATCCAATTCTGCAGAAGCTCAACCACTTTATCAGTCGAGGGTGGCCTTCAAAAGCAGTCTTGTTTACCAGTAGAAATGCAACCTTATTTTCCACAGAGAGATGAGAGTTTGTCAGACAATGGTATCATCATGAAAGGTCCTAAGGTGATTGTTCTAAAATCCTTGCAATAAAGAGTACATTAACATCTTGCATCGTAATCCTTGCAACAAATAGTACGTTAACATCTTGCATTGTGGCCACCCAGGAACTGATACTATCAAAAGAAGGGTGAGAGGTCAGATATTTTGGCCTTCTGTGGCAGGAGATAATGAGAATACTTTCACCGTGCTCAGTATGTAATTGTACAAAGCCACATCAACAAAAAGAACCACTTCAGTTAAGCCAGATTCCTGAACTACCTTTGTCAACAGTAGCCACAGATATTTCTGACTGGAATGATCAGCATTACTTGGTGTTTAGTAGACTCTTATTTACATTGGTTTGAGATTGATCTACTGCCCAACCCAACTTCCAGTACTGTCATTACTGAGTTGAAGTGACATTTTTCTATCTATGGTAGTCCACAGAGTTATTTCTGACTGGTGCACTGTTTACTTGTCAGCTGTTCAAGAAATTTGCAGAAGAGTGGGACTTTGTTCATATTACGAGTAGCCCTGAATACCCACAGTCAAATGGCTTGGCTGAACATGCTGTTCATATTTCAGAACAGCTGTTAGAGAAATCCAGATGTGACAATGCCGATGTTTTTCTAAACCTGTTAAATCTCAAACACCTTGTGGTGATCATCTTGGTTCACCTGCCCAGACTCTTGTGTTTAGACAAACCAGAAGCACATTACCAATCAGCAGTAATTTATTGGTTCCAAGTGCTAAGAACAACAAAGCGGTAAAAGCCCAACTGTTTTGTGAAGATTGGAGGAAGATGGGCAAAGGCTGCCAGCCTAGTCAAATATAATCTGATACATAATTCTATCAACTGTATAAATAAATGTAAAATACAGGCTTGTGTTTTTTAAATGAAAGAAAACACTAAAATGTGAACTTCAAGATTGTTGCAACATTGCCATCTGCTGAAAGGAAAACCAAGCCAAGAATTTCAAATGTGTCATTTGAAGTTGACAAGATCTTATGAATCTCTATGATGTTTTACAAGTCTGCTCCAGTGAATCTGGATGAAAGTTTCATGCCCATTGTCTTAAGGTTACAGTTAAGGGCCAGAATTTACATGTGGAAGGTGCTTTATTGCTCTGGTTTCTGCTAGAGTGTATATGTGAAATGCCTTGTACTGTAGTTTCCTGAGCAGGTGCTAGCTTGCTAAATAATGCAGTTTGTGGCCTGAGAAAACCTAAGTGTCAAAATGATGTAACTTGGGAGGGCCTCAGCAGAGCTGTTGGTTAGTGTTTAAAAACTATTGTTCAGTGAGAGACTAAGTATTTTGATCTTGGACATCTAACCCAGCACTGCTTGCTCTTTATGTATGTAAGTAAGATAATAGCACTGTGATTTCTCTTAGGAATAGTTAAACTTAGAATAAAGTTAGACTAAGTATTTTTCTTTGAAATTGGATATTTCCCATATTGCTTTAAGTTTCTGTGTGATCTCTGAACTTGAGTAGCATTGTACTGTAGTAGTTTTGTCTTGTGTTTTATTTATTAAATATTTTAAAACCTTTACCTGTGGCTGGTTTATGTAGAGAGAATTTAACCTCTAAAGTACATTACATATTTACAGATTTTACTGTCTAAGTCACTCCAAATTAAGTCTAGACTGAATAGTCACGTTACCAATTGGATGATAATATTGCACAGTAATAACTGGACACCCTTTTAAGGGTTTTTTAGTAGCTGATAATTATTACCTGGGTGGTGGCAGGAATTACTACCATATGGTCTTGGTACTAGGGGCACAGCTGGAGAACCTGTGCCAGCCTTTTCCCAGGATGGTCTGTGTGGTTGTATAACCTCTTCTCAAAGTGTGTGTGTTTGTGTGTGTGTGTGTGTGTGTGTGTGTGTGTGTGTGTGTGTGTGTGTGTGTGTGTGTATGTGTGGTGTCAGCTACTTGGCAGGGACACGAAGCACTGGTTGGACAGAGAGTGTACTGGAGGTTTTAGCTTGCCCAACTAGGCTGAGACCTGGACCCTATAGTTGTGCCAGTGGGGAGTCTTATTGGGGACCTGGTGAGCAAGGGAGCAACCAGCCCCAGACTGTGATCTCTGTGTGCACTTAAGGGAAATTGTACTTTACTGTGTGTGTGATCTCTGTGTGCACTTAAGGGAAATTGTACTTTACTGTATGTATTAGTTATCCTTTCCTCTTCTAGGAGTCGCCCTCTCTGGTGTCAGTGGTGTGGACTGAGGCTCCTTGATTGCTGGGCCAGGGAGCAGGCATCACGTATTGGTGGCAGTGGTTGGGATATCCTATCACATATCGGTTTGCTGTGGTGGGATCCACATCACATATTGATTAGTTGGCAAACACTAATTGGCTTGTAGTGGTGTGGGTAGAACGAATTACTGTAGCTTATGTACAGTGATCTCTAAAAGTGTTTTGTACTCTAAAACAGCCACACAGTGTATATTCAGAGTTCAGATCACAATTGTTTTATTTCTTTTGTTAGCTTAGTGTTAGTCAGAGTGTGCAGGCAGCATGTCAGCAGAGGAGTATGGAAAGCTGACAAGGAGCCAGCTGGCGGAGATGTGCCAGGTTAGTGGACTGGTGCATGCAAACCTGACTAAGGCAGACCTGATTGCAGCCTTGGTTACAGCTGCATCAGAAAATAGCAGCCTGGAGGACAGTCAGACTGACAGTGGAGATACAATATCCTTGGAGAATGGACAGCTCAACCTTTCTGCAGTGGACTAAAAAATCCAGCTGGAGTTAAAGAGACTTGAGTTGGAGGCCAGGCGTATGGAACTAAAAGCAGCTGAGAAAATGAGGAGTCTACAACCTGAGGAAAATGAACGGCAGAGGAGGCATGGGAGGGAAATGCTGACTCTTCACCAGAGTCATGGAGGTAATGAGGAAGGGAGTAACTGGACCCCAGAAGCACAAAAGATCAGTAAATTTCTTCCACAGTTTAAAGAGAGGGATAATTTTGATAGCTTCATTCATATGTTTGAGTAGGTATGTAAACAGTATGAAGTTGACCAAGGGCTCTGGGTAGGTTCCTGACCCCCTTACTCCATGGTAAAGCTGTAACTGTAAAAATGCATGACACTGACTGTTTTGATAATACCGCTGTAAAAAGACACTTGTTGGAATGTTTTATGCTAACACCTGAAATGTATTGGAAAAAGTTTCGTGAGCATAGACGCAAGGCAGATAAAAATGTATGTGAATATGTTGCTGAACTGAGCACTTATTTTCATAGCTGGGTGAGTGGATGTCAGGTCACCACTTTTGAAAGGCTGGCAGACCTTTTGGTGAGGGAACAAGCCCTTAGCACTTTGCCTGAGGACATGAGGATCTGGTTAGCTGACAGACAGTGTGCTAATTCAGATGAGTTGGGGAAGAAGGGAGACCTATACCTAGCATGCAGGGCAGCCCTGCACAGGAAAGGGACTCCCAGTACTGCTCATGGGACTAAAGGAACCCATGGTGGGCAGCACAGACTTCCCCAAAAGAATTTACCAGTAGCAGGGGAAGCCACTAGTCCAGGTACACGTCCAGGAGCTAGGGTTAAATGTTTTGAATGCAACCAGTGGGGCCATGTGGCATACAGATGTCCACAGAGGCAAGGTGGGGAACCAAAGCTGAGGGAGCCAGTAAGTGGGAAAGACAAAATGCCAACAGTGGGTTGTCTTGAGACAACAGGTGTAAGGAACTACCATTCTGCAGATGTCCTCAGAGGGAAGGATTTGGATGAGGCAGTACTATGCACTTATGCAGTTACATGCAGTGAGGCTAGGAGACAAGCATGTAGGTCTGGTAGCCTGGGGGAGACCCAGATAGACTGCATACTTGCAGCCAGGACTGCTGAGATGGTTACTTCAGGAAGTGAGCTACACTGTAGCAGTGAGACTGAATATGAGCCACAACTGTTTGTGGGTACTGATGTTCCCTTGGACAGGGTAACTGCAAAGGAAGAGGTGTGTAGTAATACCCAGGCTGACAGTGAGGCACCGCTGTCAGAAGATGCCAGACTTCCTGTGGAAGGGGAGCTGGGAAGGGTTACAAGGAAAGAGCTGAGATGGGCTCAGCTCTCAGACCCTACATTGCAAGGCCTGAGGCCGGTAGCTAGGGAGACACATGATTCTCAAGGGAAGTGGGAATCTGTATACTGGGACAAAGAGGTACTATACAGAGAGTGGACCCCTGAGGGAGGGCTAGAAAGTGAGAGAGTACAGCAGTTGGTAGTGCCTAGAGCTTACCGTCTGGCACTTCTAGCCATAGCCCATGATATTCCCTTTGCAGGTCATATGGGCATAAAATGTACAAAGAGGCGTATTATGCAAAACTTCTATTGGCCTGGAATTTCCAGAGATGTAACAGGGTACTGCAGGACCTGTGAGCAGTGCCAAAAGGTAGGCAAGGCAGGAGAGAAGGTGAGAGCTCCTTTGATGCCTTTGCCTGTGATTGAGGAGCCATTTCAGAGGGTAGCTATGGATATTGTGGGTCCTCTGAGTACCCCAAGTTCCATAGGGAAAAAGTATATTCTAGTGATTGTAGATTATGCTACATGATACCCTGAGGCAGTGGCTTTGTCCTCCATTGAGGCCAAGAAGGTGGCAAATGCTTTGCTAGAGATTTTCAGCAGGGTAGGTTTCCCAAAGGAAATACTGTCTGACAGAGGTGCCAATTTTATGTTCGACCTGCTGGCTTGTCTGTGGAAGTCCTTTGGGGTGAAGCACATGAAGATCACTGCCTACCATCCCTAGACTAATGGTCTTGTTGAGAGGTTGAACTCTACAACCAAGTCCATGCTACGGGCATTTGCAGATCAGTTTATGAGGGAGTGGGACAAATATTTGCCCCATCTGTTGTTTGCTTACAGAGAGGTTCCCCAGGAATCCACATTTTTCACCCTTTAAGTTGCTGTATGGGCATAGGGTGAGGGGACCTCTAGATTTAATTTGAGATGAGTGGGAAGGTGAGTGTGAGTATCACAAGGAGTCTGTTGTAGCATACGTCCTAAACCTCAGGACAAGGCTCAGGGTACTCATGGGCTTGGCCCAGGAGAACCTGGCAGAAGCCCAACAACAGATAAAGGTGTGGTATGACAGGAATGTGTGAGCTAGAGAGTATGCTGTAGGGCAGCAGGTGATGGTTCTCATTTCTGTCAGACATACGTTTCAAGCAGCTTGGGAGGGACCCTACAAGGTGGTAAGAAAAGTAAGTGATGTTAACTACATGGTGGAACTGCTAGGCAGAAGTCAGGGGCACAAATTGTACCATGTTAACATGATGAAACCTTACCATGATAGGGAGGTCCTTGTGCTGAGCATTTGCAGTGGATTGCAGGAGGAGTCTGAGAGAGATCTTGTGACTGATCTCCTCAGTGAAGCTCAGGCTGACACCTCGGTGGAAGGGGTAGCAATATCCCAGCAGCTATTTCCTACCCAGGTTCGAGAAATCTGAGCAGAGTTGCAGGCGTCTGGGGATGTGTTCACTGAGAAACCAGGGTGCACCCACCTGGTGCAGTAGCAAGTGGATACAGGACCCCAAAGGCCTATCAGGCAGGCCCTTTATAGGGTGACTGAGAGAGTCAAACAGACTCTGAATAAAGAGGTACAGGAAATGTTGGAACTAGGGGTGATTCAGGAGTCCAACAATCCCTGGGCCTCCCTAGTGGTACTGGTGCCAAAGAAGGATGGCAGCACCTGGTTCTGTCTGGATTACAGGAAATTAAATAGTCACACAGAGGCAGATACTTACCCCATCCCTAGGACAGATGAGGCCCTAGAGCAGCTAGGTGGGGCTACGTTTTTTACAACTATTGATCTTACCAAGGATTACTGGCAGGTGTCTTTGACTCCCAGTGCTAGAGAGGTCAGCCTTTGTGACTCCTTTTGGCTTGTATCAGTTCACAGATGCCCTTTGGGATGACGAATGCCCCAGCAACTTCCCAGAGGCCGGTAGATCATATCTTAGCAGGAGGGTTTGCCCTTGCTTACATGGATGATATTGCTATCTACAGCCATTCCTGGCAAGAGCACTTTCAGCATGTCAGGGAGGTGCTGGGCAGACTACAGAAGGCAGGGTTGACCATTAAGCTGAGCAAATTTCAGGTGGGTATGGCAGAGGTCTCCTACCTAGGACATAGAGTGGGGACTGGTAAGATAAGGCCAAAAACTGCCAAAGTGGAAGCTATTCAGGCATGGCCTGCACCTGTTACCAAAAAGCAGGTGAGGGCATTCTTAGGGACAGCAGGGTACTACAGAGAGTTTGTTCCCAAGTATAGTACCATAGCTGCTCTCCTCACAGACCTGACAAGTAGGAACAGGCCAGATAAGGTAGTGTGGACCCCAGCATGTGAGCAGGCATTTCAGTAGCTTAAGGAAGCTTTGGGAGGACCCCCTGTGTTAGCTAGTCTATAGCAAAGAATTTGTTGTGCAGGTGGATGCTTCAAACTATGGGGTGGGGCCTGTACTTAGCCAGATTTCTTCAGAGGGAGAAGAGCACCCAGTGATTTATCTCAGTTGTAGGCTTCAACCCAGGGAGGAATGCTATGCAGTGGTAGAAAAGGAATATCTAGCCATAGTGTGGGCACTACAAAAACTTCAGCCTTATCTGTATGGAAGAAAATTCACTGTGATGACAGATCACAACCCTCTAACATGGTTAAACAGAGCCAGTCAGCAAAATGCCAGGTTGCTATGATGAAGCCTGGGGTTGCAAGCATATGATATGTCAGTGCAGCACCACAGTGGGAGTAGCAATGCCAATGCAGATGGGCTCTCAAGACAGGGAATGGGGTGAGGTACACCCAGATAGACCTGACACTGTCAAGCAATGTTTCTCAATGGGCACTTGAAAAACTTGCTTGAGTTCCCCGGGGGATGGGTGTGAAGATTGGAGGAAGATGGCCAAAGGCTGCCAGCCTAGTCAAATAGAATTTGATACATAATTCTATCAACTGTATAAATAAATGTAAAATACAAGCTTGTGTTTTTAAATGAACAAAAACACTGTAAAATGTGAACTTCAAGATTTTTGCAACATTGCCATCTGATGTAAGGAAAACCAAGCCAAGCATTTCAAATGTGTCTTTTGAAGTTGACAAGATCCTATGAATCTCTGTGATGTTTTACAAGTCAGCTCCAGTGAGTCTGGATGATGAAGGTTTCATGCCCATTGTCTTAAGGTTAAAGTTAAGGGCCAGAATTTACATGTGGAAGGTGCTTTATTGCTCTGGTTTCTGCTAGAGTGTATATGTGAAATGCCTTGTATTGCTGTAGTTTCCTGAGCAGGTGTTAGCTTGCTAAATAATGCAGTTTGTGGCCTGAGAAAACCTAAGTGTCAAAATGATGTAATTTGGGAAGGTCTCAGCAGAGCTGTTGGTTAGTGTTTAAAAACTATTGTTCAGGGAGAGACTGTAATCATTTTGATTGTGGACAGCTAACCCAGCACTGCTTGCTCTTTATGTATATAAGTAAGATAATAGCACTGTGATTTCTCTTAGGAATAGTTAAACCTAGAAGAAAGTTAGACTAAGTATTTTTCTTTGAAATCAGATCTTTCCTACGATATTGTTTTAAGTTTCTGTGTGATCTCTGAACTTGAGTAGCATTGTACTGTAGTAGTTTTTGTCTTGTGTTTTAATTATTATTAAATAGTTTAAAATCTTTACCTGTGGCTGGTTTATGTAGAGATAATTTAACCTCTAAAGTACATTACATATTTACAGATTTTACTGTCTAAGTCACTCCAAATTAAGCCTAGACTGAATAGTCACATTACCAATTGGATAATAATATTGCACAGTAATAATTGGACACCCTTTTAAGGGCCTTTTAGTAGCTGATAATTATTAGCTGGGTGATGGCAGGAATTACTACCATATGGTCTGGGTACTAGGGGCACAGCTGGAGAACCTGTGCCAGCCTTTTCCCAGGAGGGTCTATATGGTTGTATAACCTCTTCTCAACGTGTGTGTGGTGGGTCAGCTGCTTGACAGAGACATGAAGCACTGGTTGGACAGAGAGGGTATTGGAGTTTTTAGCTTGCCCAGCTATGCTGAGACCTGGACCCTATAGCTGTGCCAGTGGGGAGTCTTATTGGGGACCTGGTGAGCAAGGAAGCAACCAGCCCCAGACTGACTGAGCTCTGTGTGCACTTAAGGGAAATTGTACTTTACTGTGTGTATTAGTTATCCTTTCCTCTTCTAGGAGTCGCCCTCTCTGGTGTCAGTGGTGAGGACTGAGGCTCCTTGATTGCTGGGCCAGGGCGCGGGTGTCACATGTTGAAAAAGCGTTTGTCCCAGAAGTCTTAATTTGATAAAACCAGCAAACTGCTCAGTTCGTTGAGAAAAAGAGGAGAGAGAGGGAGCGAGGGAGGATGCAGACATCAAAAGGTTTTGATTGCATCGGATTTGTGAAAAGTTTGTGTCAAGAGCCGGGATTGTACACTATGGAATCATAAGGAGTGAAATTCAGATGAAATTGAGAGCATTTGTTACCAGTGTCCGGTGTTACAGCATCTTGCCTGTGACAAAAGACTCAACTTTTCAAAAAGAGCCAGCACCAAAGGACACCAGCTTCAAATAATTTATTAAAAATAAGTATCAGACCGGTTTCGGCATGTAGTCTTCATCAGTGATAAACCATGCTAACAAAAATGGTTCTTTATATACAAAAATGACAACCTCCAACTTCCTGTGATCTCATTTCCCCTTGACAACCATATTATTACATTTTGTCATTGAGGCCCCAGTGCAAATAATCCTAATTTTACAATCCATTTTCTTTCCTTATAATTCAAAATGGAATGCCATCCCATCTTAAAGGATCTGTCCCCACAATTTTATCAGTCACAACAAAAGAAAATCTAGCAGTAGGATGAGACTGGGTATGTCTATACAGAGCATTAGTTATCTGTTTGTTGTGAATGTCACTAAGATGCTCAGACATCCGATGACATGAAGGCCTGGAAGTCTGCCCAACATAGAAGGCAGAGCATGTACAACTAGCCAAATATACAACCCAGTCTGACCCACAATTTGCATAGATGCGAATGTCAAAAATATTACCAGTATTTTTACTGGTGAACAACTTTGCACATTTTGTAAATATATGTATAAAACAATGTCCACATGCATAAGATCCTACCAATCTATCCTCTGTAAGAGTTACCCAATGGCCAGTCATTACAGTATAAAAGGAAATCAAACCAGGGGGCATCTGATACAATCAGATTGGTAACTACCTATGGTAGGAATACTGGTAATATGTTTGATATTCGCATCTATGCAAATTGTGGGTCAGACTGGGTTGTATATTTGGCTTGTTGTACATCCTCCTTATATACTTTTTTTATAATGAGATAAATATGAACCTAATGTTCTCCCCTACAATAAGAAAACTGGCATATTACTGACAAAAAACTGACCTAGCTCCTCTCCAGTGTTTCTGGATCACTTCCCTCAATAAATTTGTGTTACTACCATAGGTAGTTACCAATCTGATGGCATCAGATGCTCCCTGGTTTGATTTCCTTTTATACTGTAATAATTTTGATCTAGGTTTAATAAATGCCCATTCATTTGTGCTGTGCACGTCTCTCTGTTTATATTCCCTATCCAGAAATCTATATGTGAGGTCCTGTTTAAATTTGTTATACTCTTCCTCAGAAGAACAAATTCTTGTTATCCTAAAAAATTGCAATTTTAGAATTTCAGACCATGTGGTTGGAGTGCAAACTGGATGCATATAGTAAATTATTATATTGAGGATATTTCCTAAATGACAGCGTGCGCAAAGTGTGATCCTGTTGACATAAAACTTTAACATCCAGATAACTGATTTCCTCCCTACTGTAAGTGAGGGTAAATTCTATCCCCTTTATTCTCATTGAGATAGTGTATATATACTAATAGATAATCAAGCTCTCCCCTCCACACGAGCCAGATGTCATCAAGGTATCTCCTCCAGATATCGATTTCTGGTAGATAGATGTTATGGGAATCATTATAAACCATCTGTTCCTCTATATAGCCCATAAATATATCAGCATAAATGGGGGCAAAAGATGCCCCCATTGTCATACCTTGGGTTTGCCAATAACAATCTCCCCTGAAATAGAGGACATTCTTATTCAAGACGTGCTCAGCCAAGGAAATGAGTAGAGTATTGAAACCTGGAAGATAGAGATTGGCCTTATTCAACCAATATTCCAGGGCTTGTAGAAATTGTGGGTCAGACTGGGTTATATATTTGGCTAGTTGTACATGCTCTGCCTTCTATGTCGGGCAGACTTCCAGGTCTTTAGAACATCGGATGTCTGAGCATCTTAATGACATTTGTAACAAACGAATAACTAATGCCCTGTATAGACATAACCAGTCTCATCCTACTGCTAGATTTTCTTTTGTTGTGATTGAAAAATTGTGGGGGACAGATCCTTTAAGACCGGGTGGCATTCCATTTTGAATTATAAGGAAAGAAAATGGATTGTGAAATTAGGAGGATTATTTGCACTGGGCCTCAATGACAAAATGTAGTAATATGGTTGTTAAGGGGAAATGAGATCACAGGAAGTTGCCTTTTTTGTATATAAGAAACCATTTGTTAGTATGGTTTATCACTGATGAAGGCTATATGCCAAAACCGGTCTGATACTTATTTTTAATAAATTATTTGAAGTTGGTGTCCTTTGGTGCTGGCTGTTTTTGAAAAGTTCATTGCTGTTTTGGCCGTTTGCACCTGCCGTACTTGCTAGCTCCTTTTGGGTGTGACAAAAGACTCAACTTCTCAGAGGGACTTGTCCAATGATGTTCTTCATGTTTTACTGTTGCAGTCATTACATTTGGGTAATCTGCTGGCAGGTTGCCCTCAGTCGGCCTTATTAACAAAGTCTTGGGTCCTGCGTTGGTTGCTGTTCCTTCTTCCATGACGTCAGGTCATCAGGGGTATAAAACATGCAGCCAATGCCATTACATCAGTCTTTCTTGCCATGCGGTGCCCGAAGCAGAAGCAGTTCGCAAGTGCTGGTCGGCCGACTCCTGAAATTTTCATTTTCAATTTTCAGCACCAAAGTCTTCAACTTAAAGCTAAGTACCCCATTAGGGAAACTTTTTCTTGCTCCTTACCAATGTCAGTAAAAAGTAATAATTGCATTACATGTGGGAAGCAAATACCTCATAAAGATTTTAATTTGTACTGTATTCCTTGCCTAGGCCATGACCACGATGTACATTGCTGTCGGTTTTGTGCTTTATTTAATCAGCGCACTATCTGTCGTCGGTACATTTTTGCCTCTAAATATTTAGGTTTTCGGTTTAATTATCCAGAAATGACATCGGTTAGCCATCCGACTACCGGAATTCTGAAAAAATGCAAAGAAGAAGACACAGACAGGCCGTCGACGTCCAAAACTGCCAACAACGCTTCTCCTAAGCCAGTCACCAGTTCGCATGTACTCAGTGAGGCGCTTTCGCAGCCCCTGATACCCACTACTTCTGATTTGCAGGCCTCTACTGAGACCCATTCAGAGTCCGGTTTGCCGCGAGATGCTTCATCTTTGGAACCCATGGATGTCTCTACCTTGCATGGGTCCAGAGCTGCTGTACAGGCACCAGCTTCTGAGGGTGTATTCAGGCCTACAGACTTGCATATTAAACCGATTCCACCTTCAATACTAAGGCCTAAATCTTGATCTATGTCTAAAAAACCGACGCCCAGGCCACATGTTCAAGCCCCTATGCCTAAAAACAAATGATCAAAATGGCTGAAGATCTAATTACTCTAATCAGGGGTAGTCAACCCCCCCACCCCCTTTCTAAGAGGCCTAGGGCTGAGCTTGACTATGAATCTTCTGATCAGGACTCTGTTTCTTCTGACTCTTCTAATAACCTGGATTTGTCCATACCTACTTATTAGGATTCGGATGCAGAGGATTTCATTCCCTCTGTTTCCCCCCCCCAAGGACTTTTCTTTTGGGGAAAACTTACATACCTTAAGGGAGCATTTTCACTGGGAAAGTCAGGAATATTCTGAATCCAAAAAGAGGCTTAGGGATTTCCTTCTTCTTCCTCAGTATAGGCCTTTGGCTATACCTCCTGTACTAGACATTGTTGATGATGTGTTTTCGGAATCCAGTATGGCCCCTGATTCCCTGCCTCCAGCTCCTAATAAACCTGACAGATACTACAGGGTTCCTGAGTCCCACAAGTTCCTTTTCAAAAATCCTGTTGCAGACCAAGAAACCATTTCTCAGGGGCCCAAGGGCATTAAGGCTTCTACTGCTAAAATCCTACCCCTTCTGATAGAGACTCCAGGGTGCTGGATAGATGGGGTAAAAAGGTTTATACTTCTGCAACCTTGGCAGTCGGGGCTTTAAATTGTCAATTTCATATGCTAAAATATCAACAGCATATCATGGGACTGCTTAAACAGAAAATTATGTTGATTTCTGACTGTGTGGAAAATAAAGATTTAAAGGATTTATTGCATTCATCTTTACAAGTTGGAAAACATACTTTGCAATGTGGTTTTGATTCTTTAGAGGCCTCTTGTAGGGCTGCTGTTACTGAGTCTGTACTTAGAAGGCATGCATGGCTTAAGGAGCAAACTCTGCCTGATCATGTTAAAGCAAAATTGTTGGATGCTCCTTTAAATCAGGACCGCCTGTTTGGCAATAAGGCTGAAGAAGTTCTAAAAAGGTGGAAGATAAAGCTAAATCTATGCAAACTGTGAAAGATTTCTTACAAGTGCAACATCCAAGATTTAGTAGGCACTGGCCTACTAAGAACTGGTCCTTTCCAGCTCCTTCCAGATCCACTCAAGCCAAACCCAGACACCAAAAGCACCAGGTTTCAGTCCCAAGGGACTCTCAGAACTAAGCAAAGGGGTGCTTCCACTTCCAAATCTGGAAATAACAAGACACCCCTCTATGGTAAAGTCTCAATGACTTTCCTTTAATATTACCAAGAACTTACCTTTCAGCCACCCCTTTGGGGGGAAAGATTGCTCTTCATGCAAAAAACTGGCAACTCATAACCCAGGACAAATGGGTTTTAAATATAGTGTCCCAGTGATACAGATTTCATTTCCACACTTTGCCAACTCCAAACGGGTGGCCAGACCTGCCCTCAAATCAGTGGGCAGAGGCTCAGAAACAAGTACTTTCCCTTTTAAGCATGGGGGCTATTCAACCAGTACCAGAAGAGGAAAAGAGACAAGGTTTCTATTCCAGACTTTTCCTGGTACCCAGAAAAGACAAATAATGGTGCCCAATTCTGGACCTGTCTACTCTAAACACTTTTGTGGACATTCCAAAATTCAGGATGCTGACTCACCAGTTACTTCCTATGCTAGGCAAGGATGCCTGGTTTGCAACTCTAGATTTAAAAGAAGCTTACCTGCATATTCCAATCAGGGAATCTTGCAGAAGATACCTATGCTTCAAAGCAGGCTACTTGCATTATCAATTATCTGCACTGCCCTTTGGCTTGTCTACTGTGCCCAGGGTATTCACAAAGTGCCTGGCTCCAGTAATTGCATTTTGCAGGCAAAAAAATATTCAAATATATCCATACCTGGATGATTGTCTAATTCAGGCAGAAAACCAGGCCATACTTATAAAACATCTGGCGTTTGTAAAAAGGGTTCTAACTTATCTAGGGTACACCATAAACGAAAAGAAATCACAACTGGTACCTTGTTAACAGATTACATTCCTGGGTGCAAGCTTGAATACAACTGCCCAGATGGCTTTCCTCACGCCAGAAAAGCAAATTCATTTGGTAACTCACTTCAAACAGCTGGCCACAAAAACCCTGCTATCTGCAAGACAAATACTGCAAGCCTTGGGGTTCATGGCCTCCTGCATTCTTCTAATTCCATATGCAAGACTGCATATGAGGAAACTTCAGTGGTACTTAAAGTTTATGGAGTCAAAATTGTCACAGCCTGGAAACAATGATTCCTATCATACCTTGCCTACGCCTAGAGTTCATATGGTGGGCAGATGCCTGCCACCAAAACAAGGGACTTCCATTCACACCACCCCCTGCCAACCAAACCCTAACTACAGATGCATCACACTATGCATGGGGGGCTCATCTGGCAGGGAAGTGCATTCAGGGCAAATGGAGCCCAAATCAAATGCACCTACATATCAATCAAAAAGAAATGTTAGCTGTACAGAATGCTCTGATAACCTTCAAGGACTACATTCATCCAGGACAACTAATAGTAAAGACGGACAACACCACGGTTATGTGGTACATAAACAAGCGGGGGAGGTACACATTCCTACCCCCTCTGCAGACTAGTCATGGTATTGTGGAACACAAGCTCAATTCCTGCCAGGAAAACTGAATATTCTGGCAGACGAACTAAGCAGAAATCTCATGGACCCACACGAATGGAAACTGGAACCACGGATTTTCAACATGTTGACAAGCAAATGGGGGAGCCCAGACATAGATCTATTTGCCTCCCCCCAGAACTACCAGTTGGACAAATTTTGCACAAGAACTCCTCACAAAAAAGCCTGGAAAGTGTATGCTCTGTCCTTCAGGTGGAAAAACCTATCAGTCTATGCCTTTCCCCCTGTCTCTTCTCTCCAAAGTTTTGTTAAAAGTCAAACAGGACAAACCAAAAATGATTTTGATTGCTCCAGACTGGCCACGCCAACACTGGTACCCACTCCTGCACAGTATGTCACAAATTTCTCCATGGCACCTGCCTCAGACGCCTTCCTTACTGTCTCAGCAGGAGAACCAAATTCTGCACCCTCAGCTCCCAACATTGAAACTTGCAGCTTGGCTAATCACTTAAATTCACCCTTTGCATCCCTCAGCAAATCTGTGATGGATGTCATCTTGGAGGCGAGAAAACCTAGTACTAGAAAATCTTATGCTGACAAATGGAAAAGATTCTGTGTCTGGAATCAGTCTCAAGGGATGAGCACAGCAACGCCCAATTTACCTCAGATTTTGCAATACTTAACTGAGATGCTTCAAAAGGGCCTGTCTTTTTCATCCATTAAAATCCACGCCTCAGCCATTTCAGCTCATTACAACACAGAACCTCCCCTCTTCTCTCATCCTCTGCTCAAGCAGCACCTCAGAGGGGCCAAAAACTTGAGACCACCCAGGAGAGCTCCAACCCCTGCCTGGGACCTTAACTTTGTATTGGAGAAACTCACTCTATCTCCTTTTGAGCCAGCTGCAACTGCAGACTTAAAATTTTTTTCTTGGAAAACAGCCTTCCTTTTAGCAATCACTTCACCTAGAAGGATATCTGAATTACAGGTCCTTATGGCACTGAAGCCTTTCATCATCTTTCATGCAGACAGGGTGTCACTCAGGACCAATCCATCCTTCATGCCCAAGGTGGTATCCAGTGTGGCTCTTAATCAGTCCATTCATTTGCCAACTTTCTTTCCCAATCCACAGAACAAGGGGGAGCAGATTCTGCATTCATTGGATGTGCTCAGACAACTTAGATTCTACTTGGACAGGACTAAATCACGAAGAAAATCTGAACAACTGCTGGTAGCATTTGCTGCAGGGGCAGAGGGGAAGGCTATTTCAAAACAAACCATTTCTAAATGGATAAGCCATTGCATTAATTTCTGCTATAAGCACCATGGAAAACCTATCTCCCAGGGGATCAGAATTCATTCCACCAGGGCTGCATCTACTTCTGCAGCCTTTCTCAGAGGTGTTCCTACCAGGGATATTCTAGAAGCTGATACCTGGAGTTCAGTTCATACTTTCACCAAGCATTATCACTTACCAATTTCCTCTAAATCTAGAGCTGGCTTTGCCACTGCTGTTTTGCAGGGCCTTATAGCTGGTCCTAATGCTGTATAAATCCATCCTCCCATCCATAGCTTTGGGAATCTACCCAAATGTAATGACTGCAACAGTGAAACATGAAGAACATAGTACAGTTGTGTACACTTACCATAAATGTAGATGTTCGAGTGTATTCACTGTTGCAGTCCTGGTTACCCTCCCTCCAGCCCCCTGTTTTTCTCTTACTGTACCTCTGCTTTCTTTTACTATGCTTAAAAGCCTTTTTGATGTATTTGCTTTTGGTTGGAGGTATATTTTTGTGTTTTTAATTTTAGTTTTGCTCCCCATTTGGGGGGCACCTGACATCTGGGGCAAGAAAAACTGATGTAATGGCGTTGGCTGCATGTTTTATACCCCTGACAACCTGACGTCATGGATGACGGGACAGCAACCGACACAGGACCCAAGACTTTGTTAATCAGGCCGACTGAGGGCAACCTGCCAGAAGATTGCCCAAATGTGATGACTGCAACAGTGAATACACTCGAACATCTACATTTATGGTAAGTGTACAGAACTGTACTTTCCTGTTCCAGAGGACGATCATATGCAATCCCTCTTCCTGAGAAAATCCTTGAAGCACCTCGTAGAACATTCTGTCCCTATTGCTAAACCCAGTCCAATTATGTCATAAGATCAGGTTAACTTCTTGAAACTTACTTCCAGATACATGGCAACTTGTTTTTTTCTTTATTAGTGTCTGTATAATTGCATGCCTATTCAAATGTTTATATGAGACAGCTCAGTAAAGAGGGAGGATGTAGATCAGTGTGAATGGGTGAACAACCAGAGTGAGAGCATGCAAGTATGCAGTCTGTTTAAGTTCAATGTTCCTGCTATGCATCCTGATGTGTTTGTATTCAGTAAACTACTTAAATGAGCACCCAAGCCTCAACATCTTTATGTATGTAAAAAGAGCAACAGCCTAGATGCCCATTCCATTTTGGAAGCTGCTACCTGGTCATCTGTTAATACCTTTATTAAACATTACAAGTTGGATACTATCTCTAGATCTAGGGTGGGGTTTGCTAGAGCAATTCTGCATGGATTTGTAGAAAACGTTTCCTCTTTCTTCCTCTACTCCCTCCTCATCCCTGGGTTCCTTTCGAACTTTTGCACTCTCCCATATGTAAAGAATACTGCAGCACTGAATAGAAGGACATATAATAGGTATCTTACCACAACCATAGATATTCTTCTCTCCTATGTTGCAGTATTCTATCCCATCTGCCTTCCCCCCCTACAACTTGTTTCTTTCTAGAATGACTCCTTTTTTGGCCTTAGGATTCTTCTTCATTGGGTTAACCTATTTTGCGAATGGTACTTGCAGGTGCCCCTCTTATGGCTGACATTGTCAGTACCTATGTGCGACGTCCCACGTACTGGCAGTGGTTATAAACTTGTATACAAGCCGGAAGTTGGGTTGATGGGCAGAATACAACCCATACGTAAAGAATGCTGCAACATAAAAGAGGAGGACATCTATGGTTATGGTAAAATTTTGCATAACTTTTTTTTTTTTTTTTTATTACATACATTGCATGTGCATAGATGGCTGTGTTTTTACCTACACAGAACTAGAGATCATAGGAAGTAGGACCAACTGTCCATTGCCTTTTCTCCAACCATGTTAAGTCAGGCAGTTTCTAAAGTTACCTTAGTGAAATGGATTGTGAGTTGTATGCTACAGCTTACACCCAGCAGGCTTCCCTATCCAGTGAGAGCCCATTCTACCAAGTCCATGTCTATTTCATCTGCCTATTCTGCAAGAACCTCAATTGATGAATTTTGCAATACAGCTACTTGCCCCATAGCTCAAATGTTTGTACCTCACTAACAACTCAGGCATATCCTTCCATAGCATCCTTCCAGGGTTTTACATTGCTGAGGACTCTGACCCATTCATGGTTTACAGTGAAATGGATATCATCAGATTAGAAGTTATGTACTTAGCATAACTTGGCATCTGTGATGTCCTGTTTCACTATGCATCACATCCCACCCTCCTTCCTTTTACAGCTGAGAGTGATATGGAGGCCGGGGGAACACACTGGTTCCTTGTTGAGCTCCTGTGGGCTGTTTTCTGTGCTATCTCCTTTTTTTGGATAATCTTCAGGAAGGGGCAGCAAATGTGATATGAGGGTTTGAAAAGGAGTGAGGCATTATGGGAGTGACAGGAGTTTGAATCTCAGGTCATATGTAGCTGGAAGAATTGGCAGTCTGATCAGAGGACTGGTCCAAAGACCCATTCGTGATGCATAGTGAAATTAGGACAACACAGATGCCAAGTTATAAGTCATTCTATTACATAAGCTTGGAGCCTTCATCATAGCTGTTTTTGTTTCATTGTAGTTAGTGTTTTGCTTTTATTGACACTGGAAATTATATGCTTTTTTGTGTGTGTGTGTGTGTGTGTGTGTGTGTGTGTGTGTGTGTGTGTGTGTGTGTGTGTGTGTGTGTGTGTGTGTGTGTGTGTGTGTGTGTGTGTGTGTGTGTGTGTGTGTGTGTGTGTGCGTGTGTGTGTGGTGAGATTACTTTTCTGAAGATGCAGCCATACAAATAAGATGGGTGAAAAGATGCAGTTATTGACGTCTTGCAAGTCTTGCATATTTTTATAAAATATTAAAACAAGTAAACTGAGAGAAAGATGTTTAATAGCAGACTTTTTCGCAGCATCCGTAGGCACACTTGAAACATACCCTCACCTTATGTGGGTTATGCATGTAGTCTGGGAATTGAGGTAAGTGGGTAAACAGTAAGATGATTCTCCAATGTGCTTTATACAATTACTAATTGAAGCTCTGCAGGGGACAAGAACCTTTCTGTAGCAAAAGGTCTTTTAGGCACTTTGACTTTGAAAGGGCCTTGTGATTCCAAGGTAGAGGTTGGTTGCAGATGAATCCAATATTTATTGGCTAAGCCTCTTAAAATACAAATCTGATAAAATTACTACATTTGTGTTTTCTTTAGTTCATTACTCAAGTGCTACTATCTTTATCCTTTTCTAGGTACCAGAGTTATCGTTTGGGGCGAGGGGATTCAAATTGCTACAGAAGTAGAGAAAGTGTCTCCAAAATTCTATTTAAAGGTTTCTTTAGAGAAGGGCACAGAAAAAGAAGTTATGTTCTTACCATAACGTTCCATGTGGAGTGTTCATCTCGCCTTTGTTCTTACACACGGGTTCGGAGCCGATCCTCGGCTCCGAGTCAGCCGCATAGCAAAGCTTTGCATCTTAGAGAAGCTCAAGACCAGGCTATATCCCACAATCCTCCCTGCCATTACTCAGATCTAGTTTGCCGCTGCAACGGATCACATCGATAAGAGAGCTTGGACCAGAGAAAATTTTGTTTTCTATAAAAAAAGTAGGGAGTTCAATGGACTGATTAATATTTATGACAGAACATACCTTAGGAAGGAAAGACGGGTTTGTTCGTAAGGAAACTCTATCTGGGTGGAAAATTAAGTAAGGTGGTTTGATTGATAGTGCTTGCAGCTCTGACACTCTTTGAGCTGAAGTAACCGCTACAAGAAAAAGAGTCTCCCACGACAAAAACTTCAGGAGGCAAGAAGAAGCTGGTTCGAAGGGTGGCAACATTAGTTGCAACAATAACAAATTTAAATTCCATGGAAATAAAGGGTCTCTGACGGGCAGTCAAAGATGGAAGGAACCTTTCATAAAAGCCTTACAAAGCCTGTGGGACATAATAGAAGAACCGTCCTCACCAACATGGAAGTTGGATATGGCCGCCAACTGTACTCTTAGTGTGGAAGTAGAGGCTCCTTTATGGAAAAGGATGGATAGAGATTCTAGAACTTTATGTAAAGGAGCTACCAGGGGGTCGAAGTGTTGACTAGATGCCCAGTACGCAAAGCGTTTCCATTTACTCCTGTAGAGTTTTGTACTGGAAGCCTTATGAGAGGCAAGCAAAATGCGTTGAACTGCCGGAGAAAGTAGATCAGACCTGGCTAGGCGGGGAAGTGGAGCAGCCAAGCTGCTAGTTTGAGGGATAGAAGAGACGGGTGAGGAACTCCCGACGAATGTGTCAGTAGATCTGGTACTGGGTCCAGGATCCAAGGTTCCTCTGTTTGATGGGCTCGAAGAAAGGGGAACCATATCTGTCGAGGCCAGAATGGGGCTATGAGTATAATTGTCCTTTCCAGGTTCATGGCTTTCTGAAGAAATTTGGGAATCAAGGGGGTAGGTGGAAATGCATATAGGAGACCCGGGGCCAATCATGTATCAGTGCATCCCTGGGGACATCCCCTGGGGGGGGTAGAAGGGCAAAATAGCTTCTGCATTTGGTATTCATCGGGGAGGTGAATAGATCGCAGCAAGGCTGGCCCCATCTGCGGAAAATTCTTTCCGCCACCTGTAGTTTGAGGGACCACTCGTGAGGTAACAGGATGGCTCTGCTCAACCTGTCCGCAATGACGTTGGATGACCCCGGGATGTGCATTGCTATCAGAAAGCGACCCATGGACTCTGCCCACTGCCAAATTCTCATGGCCTCTCTGCATAATGGGTAAGATCTGGTTCCCCCTTGTTTGTTTATGTACCAGACTAAAGACATGTTGTCTGTCTGAACTGCTACTGTTCCTAGAGGTAGGAGGGTTTGAAAGTGTTGCAACGCCAAGAACACCGCCCTCATTTCCAGAACATTTATGTGCAGGTTGTACTCCATGTTGGACCATTCCCCTTGGACTGTTCTTCCCTGAAATAGTCCCCCTCACCCTATCAGGGAAGCGTCCGTGGTTATCGTGGCCGTCGGATTCGGTAGAACAAATGGACGACCCATAGTGAGATCCTGACTGAACACCCACCATGAGAGGTCTCGCTTGCAAGAATCTGTTATTAGAATCTTGTGCGTTAGGGGTAACTGCTGGAACGACCACTGCGTGAACAGCAGCCATTGGAGGAGCCTCATGTGCAATCTCCCCATAGGAACTGCAATCAGGGACGCTGCCATGAGTCCCAAAACCTTCAACACCAGTTTGGCCGGGCCTTTCCTGCTTTGCAGCAGAAGAAGAACCTGTTCCTTGAGGGATGAAGCCCTTACTGGAGGGAGCTTTACCAGTGTTAAGCGCGTATCTAGGTCTGCTCCGATGAATGGAAATAATCCTATTATTGGAAATAAAGGGAGGCCTTCTAGTTTCTACACCAATTGGGAGGAAACTGCAATCAACTTGGAAAGGGCCGTGTTCTCCATAAGTTTCTGCACGACACGATCCACATCAGTATCGGATAATGGTCTGGAAGATCGGGTCGAAGGGGCCGAAGATGGCACTGACCGAAGAATGGAAGGTGGCGGTAGCTCCGACACCGGTTCCAAGACCTGGGGCTCAGTGAAAGATAAACGTTCAATGCTCGGCCCCGAAGTCTGTGGAACTGGCCAACGAACTTTAGAAGATGAACAAAAGGATGTCCAATTATCACTTGGTCGCTGTTCAACCACCAATTGAGATCCTTCTTGCAAAGATTCGTTAGTCGGATCGTGTGTGACATGGGCAGACGTTGGTAAGACCATTGTGCGAAGATTAGCCACTGGAGTATTCGCATGTGCATTCGACCTAACGGAACTGCTATCAGTGTGGCTGCCATTGTGCCTAAAAGTTACAGTATTTGGGACGCTGGAGCTTTGTTCCGGGCTAACAGGCTGGACAGCTGATTTTTTAGAAATACGATTCTTGATTGGGGCAATGTGATCCTTGCATTGATGGTGTCCAGTTCTGCCCCTATAAATGTAATATGCTGTGAGGGCGATAACACAGATTTCTGCAGTGCCTTCACTATGGCTAGACATTCCTTTTCTACAGCTGCATAGCATTCCTCCCTGGGTTGGAGCCTACGACTGAGATAAACCACTGGATGCTCTTCTCCCTTATGAAGAAATTTGGCTAAGTACAGCCACCACCCCATGGTTCAAAGCATCCATCTGCACAACAAAGTTTTTGCTGTAATCTGAACTGACTAACACAGAGGGTCCTCCCAAAGCCTCCTTAAGCTTCTGGAATGCCTGCTCACATGCTGGGGTCCACACTACCTTATCTGGCCTGTTCTTCCTTGTCAGGTCTGTGAGAGGAGCATCTATGGTACTATAACTGGGGACAACCTTTCTGTAATACCCTGCTGTCCCTAAAAATGCCCTCACCTGCTTTTTAGTAACAGGTGCAGGCCATGCCAGAATGGCTTCCACTTTAGCAGGTTCTAGCCTTATCTTACCACTCCCCACTCTATGTCCTAGGTAGGAGACCTCTGCCATACCCTCCTGCCATTTGCTTGGCTTAATGGTCAACCCTGTGCTCTGTAGTCTAGTCTGCCCAGCACCTCCCTGACATGCTGAAGGTGATCTGGCCAGGAATGGCTGTAGATGGCAATATCATCTAGGTAAGCAAGGGCAAACCCTCCTGCTCCTGCTAGGATATAATCTACCAGCCTCTGGAAAGTCACTGGGGCATTCTTCATCCCAAAGGACATCTTTGCAAACTGATACAAGCCAAAAGGAGTCACAAAGGCTGACTTCTTGATAGCACTGGGAGTCAAGGGCACCTGCCAGTAACCCTTGGTAAGATTAATGGTTGTAAGATACTTAGCCCAACCCAGCTGTTCAAGGCCTCATCTGTCCTAGGCATGGGGTAGGCATCTGACTCTGTGTGACTATTTAATTTCCTGCAGTCCACACAGAACCTAGTGCTGCCATCCTTCTTTGGCACTAGCACCACTGGGGAGGCCCAGGGACTGTTGGACTCTTGAATCACCCCTAGTTCCAACATCTCCTGTACCTCCTCCCTCAGAGTCTGTTTGACTCTCTCAGGCACTCTATAAGGGGCCTGCCTAATAGGCCTTTGGGGTCCTGTGTCTACCTGGTGCTGCCTGAGGTGGGTGCACCCTGGTTTCCCAATGAACATGTCCCCAAATTCCTGCAACACTGCTCAGATTTCTCTAACCTGGGTAAGAGATAGCTGCTGGGATATTGCTACTCCTTCCACTGAGGTGTCAGCCTGAGCCTCACTGAGGAGATCAATCTCCAGATCTCCCTCAGACTCCTGCAATCCACTGCAAATGCTCAGCACAAAGGTCTCCCTATCATTGTATGGTTTCATCATGTTAACATGGTACAATTTGTGCCCCTGCCTTCTGCCTGGCAGTTCCACCATGTAATTAACATCACTTACCTTTCTTACCACCTTGTAGGGTCCCTCCCAAGCTGCTTGCAGCTTGTTGTGTCTGACAGGAATGGAACCATTACCTGCTGCCCCACAGCATACTCTCTAGCTCGAGCATTCCTGTCATACCACACCTTTTTCTGTTGTTGGGCTTCTGCCAGATTCTCCTGGGCCAAGCCCATGAGTTCCCTGAGCCTTGTCCTGAGGTTTAGGATGTATGCCACAACAGACTCCTTGTGAGACTCACACTCACCTTCCCACTCATCTAAAATTAAATCTAGAGGTCCCCTCACCCTATACCCATACAGCAACTCAAAGGGTTTAAAACCTGTGGATTCCTGGGGAACTTCTCTGTAAGCAAACAACAGATGGGGCAAATATTTGTCCCACTCCCTCTTAAACTAATCTGCAAATGCCCGTAGCATGGACTTGATTGGAGAGTTTAACCTCTGAACAAGACCATTAGTTGCCACCTTCTCTGTCGTAATGGAGGACAAAGCCACTGCCTTAGGGTATCATGTAGCATAATCCACTACCGCTAGGATATACTTTTTCCCTGTGGAACTTGGAGTACTCAGGGGAGCCACAATATCCATAGTTACCCTCTGAAATGACTCCTCAATCACAGGCAAAGGCATCAAAGGAGCTCTCACCTTGTCTCCTGCCTTGTCTACCTTTTGGCAATGCTCACAGGTCCTGTTACATCTCTGGAAATTCCAGGCCAATAGAAGTTCTGCATAATACATCTCTTTGTATGTTTTATGCACATATGACCTGCAAAGGGAATATCATGGGCTATGGTTAGAAGCGCCAGATGGTAGGCTCTAGGCACTACCATCTGCTGTACTCTCTCATCTTCTAGCCCTCCCTCAGGGGTCCACTCTCTGTATGGTTACCCTTTGTCCCAGTATACAGATTCCCCCTTTCCTTGAGAATCAGGTACCTCCCTAGCTACCTGCCTCAGGCCTTGAAATATAGGGTCTGAGAGCTGAGCCTGTCTCAACTCTGTCCTTGTAACCCTTCCTAGTTCCCTTTCCACAGGAAGTCTGGCATCCTCTGACAGTGGTGCCTCACTGTCAGCCTGGGTGCTACTACTCACCTCTACCTTTGCAGTCACACTGTACAAGGGACCATCAGTACCCCCAAACAGCTGTGGCTCACCTTCAGTCTCACTGCTACATGCTAGCTCTTTCCCTGAAGTAACCACCTCACCAGTCCTGGCTGCAAGTATGCAGTCTGTCTGGGTCTCCCCCAGGCTACCAGACCCACATGCTTGTCTCCTAGCCTGACTGCGTGTAACTGCATAAGCACATGGTACTGCCTCATCCAAATCCTTCCCTATCAGGACATCTGCAGGATAGTAGTTTGGTACCTCTGTTGTTTCAAGACAACCTACTATTGGCATTTTGTCTTTCACACTTACTGGCTCCCTCACCTTTTGTTCCCCACCTTGCCTCCATGGACATCTGTATGCCACATGGCCCCACTGGTCGCATTCAAAACATTTAACCCTAGGACTTGGACATGTACCTGGACTAGTGGCTTCCCCTGCTACTGGCAGATTCTGTTGGGGCAGTCTGTGCTACCCACCATGGGTTCCTTTAGACCCATGAGCAGTACTGGGGGTCCCTTTCCTGTGCAGGGCTGCCCTGCTTGCTATGTATATATCTCCCTTCTTCCGCAACTCATCTGAAGTAGCACATTGTCTATAAGCTAACCAGAGCCTCATGTCCTAAGGCAAAGTTCTAAGGGCTTGTTCCCTCACCAAAAGGTCTGCCAGCCCTTCAAAAGTGGTGACCTGACATCCACTCACCCGCCTATGGAAATAAGTGCTCAGTTCAGCAACATATTCACACACACTTTCATCTGCCTTGTGTCTATGCTCACAAAACATTTTCATATACATTTCTGGTGTTAGCTTAAACAGTTCTAACAAATGCTTTTTAACAGCAGTATACTCAAAACATGCAATGTCAGACATTTTTGACAGAACAGTTACAGCTTTACCATGGAGTAAGGGGGTTAGGAACCATACCCAGAGCCTTTGGTCAACACTATACTGTTTGCATATCCTCTCAAACATATGAATGAAACTATCAAAATGATCCCCCTCTTTAAACTGCAGAAGAAATGTACTGACCTGTTGTGCTTCTGGGGTCCAGTTACTCCCTTCCCCATTACCTCCATGACTCTGGCAAAGAGCATCTCCTTCTCATGCTGCTTCTGCCTCTCCTTTTCCTCAGCCTGTAGACTCCTCAGACTCTCAGCTGCTTCCATCTCCTAATGCCTGACCTCCAACTCAAGTCTCTTTAGCTCCAGATAGATTTTTAAGTCCTCTGTAGAAAGGTTGAGCTGTCCATTTTCCAAGGGTATTATATCTCCACTGCCAGTCTGATTGTCCTTCTGGTTGCTGTCTTCTGATGCAGCTGTAACCGAGGCTGCCATCAGGTTTGCCTTAGTCAGGTTTCCATGCACCAGTCCTCTAGCCTGGCACATCTCAGCAGATGGCTCCCTGTCAGGTTTCTATACTCCTCTGCTGACATGCTGCCTGCTCACCCAGACTAACTAAGCTAACAAACAAAATAAAAACAATTGTGATCTGAACTCTGAGTATTCACTGCATGGCTGATTTAGAGTACAAAACACCTTCAAAGCTCACTGTACACAAGTTACAGGAATTTACTCTACCCACACCATTACAAGCCAATTAGTATGTACCACCAATTAATATATGATGTGGATATCCCACCACTGCCACCAATTAATATGTGATGCCCGTGCCCTGGCCCAGCAATCAAGAAGCCTGAATCATCACCACTAACAGCAGTAAGGGGCGTCTCATATATGAGGAAAGGATAGCAAATATACATAGTAAAGTGCAATTTCTCTTAAGAGCACACAGAGATCACAGTCAGTCTGGGGCTGGTCACTCCCTTGCTCTCTAGGTCCCCAATAAGACTCCCCCACTGGCACAGCTATAGGGTTCAGATCTCAGCCAGCTGGGCAAGCTAAAATCTCCAGCACACTCTCTGTCCAACCAGTGCTTCGTGTCCCTGCCCAAGTAGCTGACATACACACACTTTGAGATAAGAGTTTATACAACCACACAGACACTTCTGGGAAAGGCTGGCACAGGTTCTCCAGCTATGCCCCTTTTACCCAGACTATATGGAAGTAAACAATGCCACCACCCATCTAATATTTATCAACTACTCAAAGGCCCTAAAAAGAGTGTCCAATTATTACTGTGCAATATTATTATCCAATTGGTAGTATCGCCCAAGGCTAAAGCTATAGGAGTGGCATTGTATAATTTTACCAAAGGCATGCAGGTAATCTTAAGAGCTTAAATTATCTCTACACAAAACAGCCACAGTTGAAGGGGTTTAAAATATTTAATAATAAATAATAAAAAGACAAGACAATACTTCTTATTACAAAGTGCTAGTCAAGAGTTCAGAGATCACAGAGAAATACTTAAATAATTCAGTAGTACAGTTCTGACATCACAGAAAAACACAGTCTAATATTTCTAGTTTCTAGCTATTTCTAAGAGAAAACACAAGTGTAAGTTAACTTACATATAGAAACAGGCAGAGTGCTGATGAGTTGGATGGTCAAGACAAAACTGCTTCATAATCTCTGATTCTCTCTGTTTTTAAAATCACATTCCTGGTTCCCATTACATCATTCTTCACACTTCCCTGTGTTCCCAGGCTAACAGAAACTACATTTACATTCTTAACATCTCCTTGTGTTATCTTGCAGCTGGTCAGGAAGCAGAGCAACAAAAATACATTTGCATGTTTAAATCTAGCAATTTAACTCTTGACTAAAACAATAGAAAGATTGTCTTCACCTACCAGCCAGAGCCAACTTTAAAGATCAAAGACATTCATAAAATGCTTGACTTAGCTTCCTTACAGCAGTTTTTTTTTCATTTAAGACAACAAGCCTGTGGTTCACATTAATATTTACAGAGGACAAAATTATCTATAAAATTCTATCTGGCTAGGCTGGCAGCCTTCACAGAGCCTGTCAGAGAATGAGGTGGACAGACTGCGGAAATTTCTCTGTATGCAGATTCCATAGGGGCCATTCCAGCTCTGTCCCCTACGGGATTTGTGAGCAGAGCTTCTCCTTGCAAATAGTATCTCCTTCTCAGATCCACCCTGCCCACTTCGGAGCTCCCGGATCCGTCTGTCCTGGGGGCCAGTTTGTTGGGTCCAATATTATTTACTTCTTCAGGCCTGGCCATGTCACTACCAAGCAGGTCTGTGATCCAAAGCCTCAATGTTGAGTCCGGGGGGTTGACTTCACCATTTTCTGAGCTGTCACTTTCCCTCAGTGCCTTGGCATTTGCAGCTTGGGGCTGACTCCTCCCTTGGAGGGGAGGGCTGCAGGTGACCGGTGATGTTTTGTTCCTGACCCTTTGGGGCAGTAGGGGCTTCCTCGGGAATCCATGTGCTCTTCCACCTTTGAGATGGTCGAGAGGGTCCTCTCTTCTCCTAAGAGACTCCCAGCTCCTACAGTATTGGATCCACCCCTTCCCTTCCTAAACTCTGCATCGGAGACCTCACTTCTGCCACTGGGACAGCCAGCCCCTCAGGGCCTCAAGTCTCTTCCACTTGTGGAAGCCCTAACTACATCCAACATATCCCTGGGCCTCAAGTTTCTCCCACTTGTGGAAGCCCTAACTACTTCCAACACCTCCCTGGAGCACCTCACCAAGGCGGCTGCTCAGAAGAAGAGGTGCAAAAAGAGACACCTAGATTCCACAGAGAATCTGTCATGACACTGACTTTGATGAAGGGGAGGAGTCCCCTAGATTTCCACCAGACATCTGTTTTGTAGACATTTTGGAAATCCATCGTCAGGTGGCAGCTGTTCAGCCACAAACCTCACCCTCGAAGAGTCAGTGTTCCTGGAGGCTTTTGGGACCAGCCCACATACATCCTGGGTGTCCCCCCAGTGGAATTGGTGTTTGCAAGGGCATGGAAGGAACCAGACCCTGCAGAGCTGATACCAAAGAGAGCTGACAAGATTCTTAGTGCCCCTCAGAATAGGCCTCACTGGAGGAAGGGAATTCCAGTAGATGCCGTGGTGGTTGCGGTGGCCATCAAGAAAGAGCTTGCCCAGGAAAGCTCTACTGTCCATCCCCCTTACAGGGAGTCTAGGCTATGGACAGATTTAGAAAAAGGGTCTATAGTTCTTCCACATTTGCCCTCAGAAAGCTGAAATACCTTACCCACTTTAAGAGGCTACAGAGGGATTTGCTTAAGGAACTTTCTAGCTTCAGCCAAGAGTCCATGGCAGCAGAGGAACGGAACTCTTCCTCCTCCCTTATGGCCATTCTGCAGTCCATTTCCAACGCATCTATGAGGCTCATCTCTCACGCAGTGGCAAGTACGTCTAGGGCAGCCAGTTCCAACATTGCCATTTGGCATCACGCTTGGATGCAGCTGTGTAACTTTGCAGAACCTTTTACAGCATCATTGCCTACTTGAACAGTTCCTCCCTCTTTGAACCGAAAGTATGAGAGACACTGTCCTGCAGCGAGAAAGATGGAAAGACCCTGTCTGTTGTTGGAATCTACTTCTCTACCCTGCAAAGGTCCTTTTCCAGGAATCAGTATGAGGGAAAGAAGTTGTGTTTCAGAAAGTCCCAAGATCCTTTCTGGGACACTTGAAAGTTTTCTCCCATGTCAGAGTGGGGAATAATCTGAGTAATAGATTCCACCCATGTGGCAGAGGAGGCCCAGTGAATCAGGGATCTCGGGATTCTCCTTCAGAGAAATCCTTGCAGCACCCCTGAAGCACTGCCTAACTGTCCATCTCTGGAGGCAGTAAGGGGACATTGTTCCTTGCACCTAAAAGCCTGGCTAGCCATCATGAACAACTGATGGGTGCAATGAATTGCATTCAAAGGTTATTCCTTTCCTTTTTTAAACCTTCCCAAGCTAAAACACCTCCCCGAAGTTGCACCCAATCAGAGAGGTGGCAGCTTTGGAAATTCCAAAGGTGCTTCTAAAAAGTCATCCAGGAGGTCCCTCCAGACCAACGGGGATCAGGAATTTACTCCTGGTTCTTTTTAGTTCCAAAGAAAACAGGGGACCTCGTACTCATTCTGGACCTAACTTACTTGAACAAATCAATGAAACACATGAAGTTCAGGATGATCACAGTTTAGTCTGTCCTTCCCTTTCTACAGAAGGATGACTGTATGTGCTCAGTAGACCTGAAGGATGTGTACTATCATATTAAAATGAACAGATGCTCCAGAATGTACCTTCATTTTAGGCAGGGAGCCAGTCGCTACGAATTTCATGCACTTCCATTTGGTCTTACCACAGCCCACAGGGTGTATACCAAATGATGACAGTAGTTGCAGCTCACCTCAGACTGCAGGGATTCCATGTGCTGCCTTATCTGGATGACTGGCTCCTAGTTGCACCAACCTGGCATCTACTGATCTAGGTCTGGGGCTTTCATTTGTAATTGGCCCCAACCTTAGGGATCACTATAAACCTTCAGAAGTTACCATTACAAATGATAAGAGCCAGGTTGGACACAAACTAAACCCTGGCTGATCTTCCACCATATATGAGTCTTTTATTTAGGATGCATATTAGATAAATGCTAGCTGTTCCAGTTCCTCCGGCAAATCTTGTTCTCAGGGCGTTGGGTTCTCTGGCTGCAACAATAACATTACTACTGACAGCTCGCTTACACATGAGAGTCCTGCAATGGACATTATCAGTTCAATGGTCCCTTCTGCACCAATCTCTGAATCATCCTATAAGACTGTCTCGGGTATGCAGAGATTCTCTATTGTGGTAGCTTCACAACCCAGAAGTTGCACAAAGTCGACCGTTCATTCTTCCCACTGCTGTTGTCACTCTAACCACGGACACCTCCCAGGTGGGGTGGGGGAGCATTACCTGGGACAGACAATTCAAAGCATGTGGACTTCCCAGGAGATCAACCTGCATATCAACTTTATAGCAATGAGGGCAGTGCTTCTAGCATTGCATGCTATTCACGTCTTTCTCCCTTTTGTGACAGTTGCAATTTAGACTGACAACATCTGTTGTGTGGTACATCAACAAATGAGGTGGAACCAGGTCTTGCCCCTTTTGTCAAGATGCATGGGTTCACTACCAATCCATTTCTAGTTGCAATGCACATTCAGGTGAGCAAAACATACTGGTGGACAGGCTCAACAGAATCTTATTGTTGCCCCATGAGTGGTCTGTGAATCAGTCAGTGGCAAATAGGATTTTCCTCAAATGGTGTCAACCTTGCTGCAACCTCTTTGCTTCTACCTTCAAGTGCAGCATATACTTTGCCCTAATCTCTTCACAGGGACAGTCACCACAAGATGCTCAAGTTCACATGCTTGGACCCCCGGTCTACTTTATCCTTTTTCCACCTGTTCCTCCATTCCCCAACTTTCTAAAGAAAGCATGCAGATTGAAGAGCAAAGTGATCCTCATTGCTCCCTTTTGGCTGTGACAAGTCTGGTTCACCTTCTTGTGGTCCCATCTGATTTGCCCTCCATGGACTTTCCAGACATTCTGTCTCACTCCTCAGGGCAACTTTACCCAGTTCTTCAAAACATGAAGTTAACCACATGGTTTCTCCAATTCAGATGATGGCTAGACAATCTAGGCTTTCTTGCCCAGTCCAGAGGATTCTGATTTCCTCCTATAAGACTTCTACCAGTAAAATTTATAAAAGTAAGTGGAAAAGGTTTTCCATTTGGGCCCAGCAGCAGCATCATATTGATCCACTCATGGTGCCCATTTTTGCAGTCTTGTATTTCCTGGCTGGTCTGTTTCATTCAGCGGCTAGTTTATCTACCGTCAAAGTTCAGTTGGCAGACATTTCTAATTTCCATATTTGAGAAAATGCTGCATCTTTAGCTTCTTCTAAGCTTTTCTCAGAGCTACGTTTCTTCTTCATCCCCCTGTAAAAAAGATCCTATCCCTCCGTGGGATCTCATTTTGCTTCTTCAAGCTCTGACCTTACCTCCCTTTAGAACCCACTACAAAGGCAAATTTAAAATTGTTGTCCTGGAAAACAGCTTTGGTAGTAGCAATTACTTCTGCTCAAAAGGTCTTGGTGCTTCAAGCATTATCTTCCAAATCCCCCCGTCTTATTTTTCATAAAGACAGTTGTACTAATCCCTCTTTCTTACTAAAGGTTGCTTCAGCAAATACCATTAATCAATCCATTAACCTTCCTGTGTTTTTCCCAAATTTTCAAAATACGGGTGAATACATGTTGCACCTCTTAGACGTTCACAGACAGTTGCACTTCTACCTGTATAGGATGAAATCCTTTAGAAAATCTGCCCAATTGTTTGTGGCTTTCTCAGATTCCAAAAAATGGAAAGCTGTTATCAAGGCTACTATTGCTCGATGGTTGTGGGATTGTTTTTCTTATGTCTGTTTGAACAATGCTACTGTAACATAGTCAAGTCAGATCTCATTCCACGAGATCCATAGCCACATCTCAGGCTTTTTAGTCTAGTGTTTCTTTGGAAGATATTTGTGTGGCTGCTCTATGGGCAAGTTACCACACTTTTATTTCGCATTACAAACTTGACATCATCTCCAGGAATAGGAATGCCTTTGGCTCTGCAGCATACCTCTCAACTGTGCAAATTTTTGCAGAATGTCCAGAATTTTGCCTCATATTTTTGGTCCATTTTTCATAATTTTTTTTTTCTGGCAAATTAGTGGCAAATCATTAAATGCTAAAGTTAGAAAATAATGAGAGATATCTGAGTTTCCGATTTCACACCCTTCAGAAAATTCATGCTAATGCACAGCCTGTTATTCTATCAACTTTCTAAGGACAATATTTAAATATTGTCCCTATTTTTGTGCCTTTGTCCCACTTTTATTTATGGCTTTGTCCAGATATCTTGCTCTAAGAGGTTGAGAGGTATGCTCTGCAGTACTCTGGAATACTCTTCCATGAGGGCACCCAGATCTGTGTAGCTGGTGGACTCCGTCCTACAGGTTTGAAGAAGACTGATCAGATAGGTAAAGAAGTTATGTACACGCTATAACATTCTGTGTTGTCTGCTTCAGTAATCATCAACCTTCCCTCCCTTGTATCTGAAGGATGTGATGGATAGTATTAGGAACCTTCATTCCTATCATGAACTCCTGAGCATCTCTTAAGCCTTCTTACTAAAAATGTATATTTCTGTTGGGGAAAATTAACAGCAAACTTGATCTGAGGTATTTGGGTTAAGCTCTAGATTGGAAGCTTTATCTTGCTAATGGCTGAGTCAGTTCTGAGGTAAGAACCGAAACTCACAGCTTTGTTGAAGACTGAAGCAGACAATACATATGGAACGTTAGAGTGAGTACATAACTTTTTTTGTTTCCTCCTGTTCATCACATGCTGTACCAAGGAGTGATAGAACCAGTTTCTCCTTCCCAAGTGGGAAGGGGTTTTATTTAAGGTTGTTTCTAGTCCGAAAGAAAGAATACACTTGGAGACTAGTTCTGGATCTATCTTTCCTAAACCTCTTTGTGAGAGGTCCCCAATTCAAAATTATGTCACTTCTCAACCTGTTGTCTCTTTTTCCTTTTTCAAGCCTCCTGGTAACAATTGTATTTATTACTGCTTGGTGTAACTTATTCTAAGCCTTTTAGTTTAAGCACTTGGGCTTCAGACCAGTTGTTTTATATTAAGAAGGTTTGTGGTCTGCACTGTAGTGGCAGAACAGGTAGCTTACATCCTTCTAGGCTGGGAACTGCTGATTGAGGGCTCAGTGTCTGTTATTCTAAAAGTGTATTAATTCTGGTTTAAGCACTTGGGCTTCAGGCCAGTTATTTTACATTAAAAGGGTTTGTGATCTGCACTCTTGTGGGAGGAGAGGCTGGACTCTGCCCTTCTAAGCTGGGAATTTCTGGTTAAAGGCTTATAGTGCCTGCATATTTGAACTGCTTCTTACAGAAATTGGTACACCTTGTTTGCTGTAGCATAGACTAAATCCAGGCCTGCTGAATTTAGCTTTGTTTGTATAACTTGAGCACTAATCCAGGCATTCTTTAAAGTATTCAATTGTATCTATTACTGCTTGGTAGTAACTTGATTAAAGTGTAGCTATTATTCTAAGTCTTTTGGAATAAGCACTTGGGCTTCAGACCAGTTGTTTTACATTAGGAAGGTTTGTGGCCTGCACTGTGGTGGCAAGACAGGTAGCTTACATCCTTCTAAGTTGTGAACTGCTGATTGAGGGCTCAGTGTCTTGTTATTCTAAAAGTGTATTAGTTCTGGTTTAAGCACTTGGGCTTCAGGCCAGTTATTTTACATTAAGAAGGTTCGTGGTCTGCACTCTTGTGGGAGGAGAGGCTGGACTCTGCCCATCTGAGCTGGGAATTTCTGGTTAAAGGCTTATAGTGCATGCATATTTGAACTGTTTCTTACTGAAATTGGTACACCTTGTTTGCTGTAGCATAGACTAGATCCAGGCCTGCTGAATCCAGCTTTATTTGTATGCTTGTTGTTTGTTTGCTTGTTATTTCTCCGAAACGCTAATTCCACCTAAAACGCATCTTTTCAGCGCTTCTGTGGATCCCTAGTGATATCTGCATTGCTTACTGTACATATTTCCTTGTTTCACTTGAAAGAAAGTTACGGTTTGTCATATTTGCATTTAAGTTACCTGTAACACATTGCATTTAAGTTACCTGGCACTTGCTCACTAAAGCAATTATATAAGTCAGCACTAAAATATTAAAAGCACTACACCCTCAGAAACTCCCCTTGAGTACCTCGTTCCCCATTGGCCCTTTTTTTCAATTATAAAGGAATTCCCAATACTATTCTAGCATGTCCAAAGGTCAGTTGTCAATCTCCTCTCCGGTCCAGCTGGTGAATCTGGGAATCTTGAGGCAATGTTACAACTGCCTCATGTACACAGACAACCCTCTCCTCCTCCCAACAAATTCCAACACATGTGAGAGATGCAACCATATAGCCATACTTGAGGCTAAGCTCTCTCAACTCAGTACTGGCGAAACCAGTCAGGAGGAGAAGGAAACCACACTCACTACAATTCCAGTCTCACATAGACCTACCACGACAGCAAACCAAACACATAAACACACAAAAACATACTCGGAGGCTCTAAATAAAAATCTGCCTACGCAGCAGAGACCTCCAAAGCAGACACCCAAGCAACCATTAACCCAAAACAAAACACGTGCAACACATAGCTCACAAAGCCAGTGTGCTGAACAGTCACAGCCCTTAAGGCTAAACAACACACCTGATACACTTGTAATAGGTGACTCAATCGTCAGGCACACTGACGTCCCGCTCACCAGGCTGAACAAGGAGAAGGTCACGGTGAGCTGCCTGTCGGGTGCTAGGATCCGCCACATAACACAAGCAACTCAGGTCACTCCAGGGCAAGTACAAATATGACTCAGTCTTTGTCCATGCTGGTGTGAATGACCTGAGACGTACCTCCCTGGACTACATGAAAAGAGACATAGAGGAGCTCTCTGAGCATGTAGCCCAGGCCGGTATGACCCTGACCTTGAGTAGCATCTTACCCACACCAAGAATGATGCCACAATATGAAGACAAGATGATCAATTTCAAAAATTGGCTTAAGTATTGGTGTCATTCAAAGGGGATCCAATGTCTGTCAGCCTGGGATGACATGCTCGACAAGCCACAATGCTTCGCTAGGGACGGCTTGCACCTGTCACCCCTGGGCTTTCGGATATTGGCAAAGGCTCTTCCTACCCCCATAGTGCCTTTTTTAGGCAAGGCTCAAAAGACAAACCCACCTCCATAGGTATCACAAAGGATAAGAAACTAAGAGTAATGCTACTCAACGCCAGAAGTCTAAACCTCAAGATGCACGCACTCAAAACTCTCCTTAGCATGGAAAACATCGATATCTGTGCAGTAACAGAAACCTGGTTCAAGGCTCCCGAGAGCACCCCAGCACTACCAGGTTATACCTTATACCATGCTTTTCGGCCCCAAAACTTGGACCGAACCACAAAAGGAGTGGGAGTATCAATATTCGTCAAAGATACCCACACCTTCAGGTTGGTGGCACAGCACGAAGCATCAGAGACTATTCATGTGCAACTAACAGTGGGTAAAACTGTCTTCCAGTTTATAGCCTGCTACAAACCACCCTCCCAAACCCAGGAATCCCGCTCGGCCTTCCTGAGAACACTGGAAAATATGAAGGTCTCTCCAAACACCATTATATTGGGCGACTTCAACTACCCAAACATAGACTGGGAGCATTAGTCTAGCTCCAACACCCTAGCCCAAAGGTTCCTAGAATTTATAAACTCAAATGCTATGGAACAACTTGTTACCACTCCCACAAGAGGGGAAAACATACTGGACCTGATCATCACCAACATGGGGACTGTATGCTCCAGACCAGAAGTGTATCCCTCACTGGTAAGATCAGACCATAAACTAATTTCACTGGATATTCACATCCGGACTCCACCCCCTGCCCTGAAAACCACAGTGAAAAACTTCTCTAAAGCAAATTTCACACTCCTCAAAACCGAGGTGGAATCCTTCAAAGCCCTCGGGCCTGTAGAAAATACGGCCCAGACCGCAGAATCCTTTATAAACGCATTCTATGAACACCTTCAGGAATGCATGGATCATGCAATCCCAAATAAAACCAAGACCCAATCCTCCAAAGGCAGACGTCCTGTCTGGTGGACCCCAGCCATAAACAAACTATACAATAGAAGGAGGAAGCTACTACATGATAGAGCAAAATCCCAAAAAGGGAAGGCATCTCTGATCAGTATTAGCAAAAAACTACAGGCACTCTAAAATCGTCTAAGGCCAGCTTCGAGAGAAAAATTGCACAGGACACTAAGGATAATCACAAGGCTTTCTTTAGTTATGTTAGGAACCTGGGTGGGAATTCCCATATATGCTCAGAATTAGTCCAAAATGACAAAAATACACCAAACCCACAGACATTGCCAACATCCTAGCTGACAGGTTCAGCTCAAACTTCTCCCCCCCTCCCCACCAAAAGGGCAAATATCTATCCCAGCAGAGTGCTGCCCCCCTGACATCTCAGATGCTCAGGTAAGAGCTGCCCTCTCCAAAGCAAAAAACACAGCATCAATGGGAACAGACAGTGTCCCGGGCTGCATCCTACATGAACTCCAAGAAGAGCTAAACCCAAACATAAAACTACTGTTCAATCTCAGCCTTATTACAGGATATGTACCCAAAGAGTGGCGTACAGCAACAGTGGTCCCTCTCCACAAAGGTGGTGCCTCAATGGATCCTGGAAACTATCACCCCATAAGCCTGACTAGCTTGGTCTGCAAAGCTATGGAAAGGATCATCATGGACCTAATAAATAAAGATATTGGGGACCTACAGACACTGGATCCTACCCAGTTCGGCTTTGTTAAGGGCAGATCCTGCCTCTTAAACCTGATTGATTTCTTTGAAACAGTCACCAAAGCCATTGACGAGGGGAAGGTGGTCCACACAGCCTACCTGGACCTCGCAAAAGCCTTCGATACAATACCCCACTCGGGCATTATAGATAAGCTCACCAGCTTAAATATAAACCCCTATGTAACTAGATGGGTTGCAAACTGGCTCAAGGACAGAACCCACATGGTTAGAATTGCTGGAGCCATGTCAGACTCCAAACCAGTTACAAGTGGCATCCCACAAGGCTCAGTCCTGGGACCTCTTTTGTTCGGTATATATTTCTCGGAGGTACAGGCCAACACGGAAGGACTGTGGCTGACCAAGTTCACAGATTACTGCAAACTGGGTGCCATAATCGACTCTCCAGCCGACACAAGCATCCTCCAAAAGGGCCTCATAGAAACAGACAACTGGTGCCAGAGCCATGGCTTCAAGCTAAATGCCAAAAAGTGTATAGTCATCCCCTTTGGCAAAAACAAAGTGCCCACAAATTACCACATAGGTGGTAATCCATTAAGTACAGAAGAAGTAATTAGGGACCTGGGGACCCAAGTTGATAGCAATCTCTCATTTGACAACCACGTGGCCAAAGTGGTTAGAAAAACATTTTATATAGCCCACCTAATCATGAAGGGATTCACATCTAGATCAGGGGAGGTCATCGTGCCTTTTTACTCATCCCTCATCAGGCCCATAATTGAGTACAATGCTCCTTTTGGGATGAACCTTACCAGACACCTGCAGCAACTGGAAAGACCCCAAAAGTACCTCACCAAGAGGATCAAAGGGCTCAAACAGATGCCATATGCTGCCCGGTTAAAGAAACTCCAGCTCTACTCAGTGGCATACCACCTGCTCAGAGGCGATCTGTGCCTGATGTATAAAGCCATGTCCAACCCGGAATTAATGGACATGCTGCACCGCAGAAAATCCAAATCCCATCGAGCTACGCGCTCGAGAGACTTGAACCTCAGCACTGAAATAAATAGGACATGCTGGAGGGACAGATTCATAACCCAGAGGCTCCCTTCACTCTGGAATAAAATCCCAGTCCAGGTTAGGCACAGTCTCTCATTGACTCTCTTCAAGAGGAATCTTGATGAGTGGATGGGAGATCTTAGGTTTACCCTGGGTATCACTTCTCTGTCACTGTTAGACAGAGGCACAGTATACTAACCTCGAAAAAGGGCATAGCAAAATTAATTTAAAATGGGTGGCGAAAGCCAAACACACTCTGGCTAGGCTTATAAATGCCCTAGGGCAGATAGCCTAGTATGAACCTATGAACCTATGAACATTATAGCTTCTCATCACATTCCTGTTCCTCCAGACTTCAGGCAATTTCTTAAGGTTTTGTGTATTTGGATCACATTATCAGTTCTGTTTCTTGGTGCAGTAGATAGTCCAAAGTGTAAGAATGTTCAGAAATTCTGTCTGCAGTTATAGCTCATTGCAGGCTACCGGGTATCCACATTTTTTCCATATTTAGATGACTTGCTTACCTTAGCAGACTCTTTCAAAATGTCTGGAATCGCTGTCTTGGATGAGAGATCTCTTGCACAAGCTGGGATTTTAAAAGAACATTCAAAAGTCTTGACACTCAAATAGATTGTGTTCTTGGGATGTCAACTAGACATCTCAGTTCAAAGAGATTTTCTTCCACAGGAAAAAAATAGATACTTAGATTTGTTTCTGTTTTTCCACTTGGACTTTAGTTACTGCAAGGGAATACCTTTGGAGTTTGGGTCTCATGGCATCTAAGATTGTCATGATACCCCTGGCGAGACTCTACATGAGAAAGATACAGTGGTAGCTGAAATCTCTTAGGTCCCAGCATCAACATCCTTTATCTTTTTAGAACCCAATTCTGGGGTTTGTCAAACCCATGTGATCAGATAGCTTACTGCTAAGACAATAAAGCCTTTTTTTTTTTTTTTTGCAGTTGAGTATCTTCTAGAACTGATGCTAATGAGTATATTTTAAGGAAGTGTTCTTGGGTGAGGTTGTATTCTTTAACAGAAGAGAAGTACAGGTTGTTAAATGATCTCTGGCCTTGCTGCTGTTGAAATGTTTAGGAAGAAAGAAAAAAACTGTAAAAAGAGAAGAAAAATGATGCAGGGCTTTATTAAAGTGGAACCTGTGTGTTGAGAGACAGCCTTACAAGACTATCTGCAAATATATAGAACTGAGTATATTTTTTCTGCATTATTCTGTATTATAGAGCTAAAGTGTTGCTTAGATATCTGTTGTCTTACTGTTCTGCAAATATACAGAGATCAGTATATATTTTTTTGGTTTTATAATTTGCACTCTGATTCCTCACATCTCTGTTGAAACTGTCTTCCCCACCCCCCCTCATTTTGGTTTCTATAGCTTGTGTGTTGTTAACTCAAGGTTCCCTCAATTTGACTTAATAGCAGCAGCCTGCATTTAAAGTGGAACCTGTGTGTTGAGAGACAGCCTCACAAGACTATCTGAAAATATATAGAGCTTAGTATATTTTTCTGTATTATTCTGTATTATAGAGCTAAATTGTTGCTTAGATATCTGTTGTCTTACTGTTCTGCAAATATACAGAGATCAGTATATATTTTTTTGGTTTTATAATTTGCACTCTGATTCCTCACATCTCTGTTGAAACTTTTCTCCACCCCCTCCTGTTCTTGGTTGTAGTTTAAATTTGGTGGCTTTTTCAGTGCCCGCCTCACTGTAGATTTGATCTAGGACACTCCCCCAGTCCCATCTCTTTACCGCATTCTACCTAATAAACTCTTTCTACACTTGCTTTTAGTCCTTTTTTAATTTAATTACATTTTTTAAACTGTGTGTGAACTAATATTGCTACATACTCAAGTGTGCCAGCTTGCACTGCATGTGAATTGTTTTTACTACTGTTTTTGTTACTTTTCTGAAAAAAAAAATTGTAAGCCTGTTTCCTACCTTTCCTGTAATTAGTGCTCCAGATACAGATTTGCAGTATCCAGGACTATTTGTAAGCTTCTGAGCCCCCCAAGCCTTTCTGTGTTGGAGGGAAGCCTTCTAGCTTATCAGTGGGAGTGGTAAGCACTAGGTAACCTGTCTACCACATAAGGAGTGGTTCTGGCCCAGAATTTGTAGTTACTGGCCGTTTGGGCGGTCTTCCATCTCTCTCAACTTTCTGATTTGAAGGCCTGCATTTGCACTTGTTTCTGTCCTATAATTCCTGGGCCCATCTCATTTGCTCACTCAAAAAAAAAAAATCTGCTTTTACTGTATTTGTGTTTCTTCCTACTTTATTTTGCTTTTACGTCATCTTAAATGTACTCAATTGTATTTATTACTGCTCGGTGTAACTCATTCTAAGCCTTTTAGTTTAAGCACTTGGGCTTCAGACCAGTTATTTTACATTAAGAAGGTTTGTGGTCTGCACTGTAGTGGCAGGACAGGTAGCTTACATCCTTCTAAGTTGGGAACTGCTTATTGAGGGCTCAGTGTCTGTTATTATAAAAGTGTATTAATTCTGGTTTAAGCACTTGGGCTTCAGGC